>NC_092244.1:5188881-5346381 GCF_036320965.1 Panulirus ornatus | reverse complement strand
CCTGTTGAATATCAGTGATTGAATATAAATTATGTACTTTGTTTATATATTAAGATTATAGTGAATCACATCATATGGGATATAGAGTTTAACTTTTTCCCCTTTATCTCTCTCAACTCCAGGTATGCTGGAGTGACCCGGCACACCTGCAGCAGTCCTAGCTGGTCCCAGATGGTCTTCACTGATACCAGGCGATACCAGCTGGTTCCAGATGATCTTCACTAATCCCAGCTGGTTCCAGATGGTCTTCACGGATACTAGGCGATCCCAGCTGGTTCCAGATGGTCTTCACTGATCCCATGCGATCCCAGGTGGTCCCAGATGGTCTTCACTGATACCAAGCGATCCCAAGTGGTCCCACATGGTCTTCCTTGACACCAGACTGTCCCAGGTGGTCCTTGCTATTGATCCCAGGTGGTCTTAGGTGGTTCTTGTTGAGCCTAGGTGATCCGAGGTGATCGCATCTGGTCACGGGAGGCCCCTGGTGATCTTAAGTGGTCCCAGGGGACCACTAGGTGATCATAGGTGACCACAGTTATTCCCAGGTGATCACAGTTGATCTTACTTGGCCCCAGGTGATCACAGGTTGATCTCACTTGGCCCCAGGTGATCACAGGTTGATCTCACTTGGCCCCAGGTGATCACAGGTTGATCTCACTTGGCCCCAGGTGATCACAGTTGATCTCATTTGGCCCCAGGTGATCCTTGGTGGTGCCAGGTGGTCTCGGTTGATCTCAAGTGTCCCAGATGATCCCAGGTGCCCTGGGAATTCCAGGTGTACCAAATGATGCCAGGTATACCAAGGGATCCTAGGTGTACCAGGTGATCCCAGGTGTACCAAGTGATCCCAGGTGTACCAAGTGATCCCAGGTGATTTCAGGTGTCCCAGGTGACCACGGGTGATCCCAGATATTCCAAGTGATCCCGAGTGTCCCAGTTGATCTCAGGTATCCCAGGCGATCTCAGGTGACCCCAAGTCTCCCAGGTGAGCTCTGGTGTCCCAGGTGATCTAAATGGTCCCAGTTGATCTCAGGTGTCCCAAGTGATCCCAGGTGTTCCAAGTGATCCCAGGGGATCCCAGGTGGCCATCCCTCCGCCAAATCATGGCGGAACCCTCATGGTCTTCCTTCGGCTTGACAGGTGAGTGCTGGAATTATTCTTTATTATTATTATTATTATTATTATTATTATTATTATTATTATTATTATGTGAACGAATGGCGCAGCCCGATTGGCGCAGAGCAAGTTCATTGAGATTTTTTTCTTACCATTGGCAGGGGATTATGTACACTACAGTGGCCTCTGGTGCATTAGTCAAATGACTTGTGTGTTGGATTAGTACACCAGGAATTAGTCTCACATCTTGAAGATGAATTAGATCGTATACCTTTATTACACTGATCAAGGAGGTTATAAATGGTTCGTGGCAAGAGGGACCAATGTTAGCCAGGTTGTATAAGGAAGTGGTAGTGGGGGAGTGGCATTGATTGGTAGTGGGTATATTAGGTAAGTGGCAGAGATTGGTCGTAGAAGTATTGGGATAATGGCTTCGGTTAATAGTGGCCACTCTAGGAAGAAGCGGTGATTTGGTAATGGCCAGTTTAGGGAGGCGACAGTGATTGTTAGTGGCCCCATTAGTTAGGTGTCAGTTATTGGCACTGAGCCACACAGTAGGGATGAAGCAGTGACTGGAAGTGGCCACTATCGCCCCAGATACAGCAGTGAACACGGATCATTGTCCCAATTTGCTGTTACTATTAACCCCAGTCCCACTGGAATGGGATGGGTCAGACGCTTGAAGGGTATTAGCTGGTACAGAGGTGAGGACGGCTCCCGCCCTGCGTCTTCATCTCTCGCATGGACTCTACCAAGATTGTTTCTGCTTACAGATCATTTGCATACCATTCATTATGGTGGAATGAAATTAGGGTGTGAAAGGGGAGCGTGTAGAAATATACTGTTTATGTCCTGATTATTGATCATATTCTCCTTTAGTTCATCATCAGGACTTGGAGAATGTGCAGTCGAACATATCGAGTTCTTATCAGTTATTCTATCATCTTTTCATTCGCTTGATCTCGAGACTAGGAAGCAGTCAGTGGCTGGCGTGGGTATAAGAAACTTCCAGCGTAAATAACACGAGAATGTGCCATCGTTTTTCATAAGATTACACGACTGGCAACGCTGGCGCACTGTGCTGTACACTGTCGTGTGTTACCCGTTGCCTGTAAGGACATCATGACTCCCTTGAAACTTAAGAGACCCTGATGGATGTACCTTAGTGTAGGGACTAGTGTTCCTGACCGTAACGCATTCACGGGTCACCCAGGGTCGAGCGCATATATGTGTGTGTGTGTGTGTGTGTGTGTGTGTGTGTGTGTGTAGAAAGATAGGCTGCGTATTGGTAGAGGTGTGTGTGTGTAGTGATCACCTGTGGTGAGTGAGTGGGAGGATGTGCAGGTGTTTATGCCGGTATATGAGGTACCGATGCTACCAACCAACCAGCACTGGCTAACCAACCAGTGTTGGTGGCCATGAGAACACGTCATGACCCGGGGTCAGGAGCCAGGGCAGGTGGGAAGGGGTCACTGCTCATAATAACCTGGTGGTGGGCAGCTGGAGCAGGTGATGATGGCGAGGGGCTCCCCCTGCCAACATCTGGGCCACAAAACTCCGGCAGATTTAGCCCGGCAGACCCCGTGCCAGCAGCGGCAGGAGGGGCCTATATGGTCACCCTTCACACGCCCACAGACCACCACTCTTGGTCTTCATACCCCTCATCCACCTGGAAGACCTACTTACCTACTAAGCTACACACACTCAGCTTAAATGAATTTAAGGTGTTGTGTGATAGTAGAAAACGCTCAAGAGATGGGCCCTCACGAGTGTACAACTCCCTCCACCCGTACAGCTAGGTGATTATAGGTTCTCTTCACAAACAACGGTAGAATGAGGCCTGATAGTGTTATCCACCTTCCTCATTATCATCCACCAGCCTCGGTATCATCCAGCAAATAGCTTCCTTGATTTCGTGAATAGTGAAACATAAACAACAATGAAGACCACGTCACTGTTACAGATGGATGAGCGCACGTCACTTACAGGTGGATGAAAACCTACACGTCTCTGATGTAGGTGGATGAACACATACACATCACTTACAGACTAAGGTGGATGAAAACCTGCACGTCACAGGCATGGTTGGGTGAAGACCAACACGTCAGTGATAAAGATGGATAAAGACGTGCAGACTTGAGGTATTGCTGGATGTAACAGCATCTAAGCCCACGTATTGCTCGTCACATGACACCAGAGAGCGATGTGACCTGTTGTGCTGCAGGTGTGTTCTGTGGCCTGCAGGTGTGTTCTGTGGCCTACAGGTGTGTTCTGTGACCGGCAGGTGTGTTCTGTGACCGGCAGGTAGTGTTCTGTGACCACGGCAGATCAGGATGGAGATGCAGCAGTAATGATATCGCACACCAAACCTAAGAATGACTGTTTCCCCATCAACACTTCTACTAGTGATGAGGTGAGTAGGAATGTTACTCAGACACATACTTGTGAGAAGAAAATTTATAATTCGAAAGACGTAATGTGCAACGAGGCCGGAGGTGAAACAGAATTTACATGCTGTGTTCTCAGATTTGTTTTGATCGGCTGAAGGAATGTTGTGATTATATATATATATATATATATATATATATATATATATATATATATATATATATATATATATATATATATATATATATATATATATATATATATATATATATATATATATATATATATATTTATTTATTTTTCATTAAGGAGCTGGACACCAACATTACTCCCTGTCACTCGAAGAGGAGTATGAATATCACATAGAATAAACATACGCTAAATTTTTTTTTACATGATCCTAATGACAGAGAATGTATATGTCATGGAGCACAGCACGACAGAGGCATCAGTGTGTGTGTGTGTGTGTGTGCAGGCCCGTCCTGCTTGACAAGAGGTGGGCTGCAAGCAGACAGTGTTCGCCAGGCAGGCAGCCACCTGCTGTATTCATCTTAATCTGAAGTCATGTCAAGTGCCATGAAGTGAAGGCCCTCGTCCATACTGATGCCGCTTCATCATTATTCACCGGCCACCGTACGACGAGTCCCCCACCTGACGTCGACGTCTTCATCCAACACGTACTGGCGTATTTTTAGCCGAGCGGCTGCCATAATTCAGTAAACCGTTCTGTATTATTATTATTATTATTATTATTATTATTATTAGTAGTAGTATTATTGTTGTTGTTGTTGTTGTTGTTGTTGTTATTGTTGTTGTTGTTGTTGTTGTTATTTTATTATTATTGTTAGTGGTAGTAGTAGTAGTAGTAGTACACTCTATATATATATATATATATATATATATATATATATATATATATATATATATATATACTTCATCATTCTCTTGGTGTTCCCTTAACACGGCAGCCAGCTACTACTTTGTAACATAGTTCACTCGTCTGTTGTACTTCATATATATATATATATATATATATATATATATATATATATATATATATATATATATATATATATATATATATATATATATATGCCGTTCACCTAAGATTATTAATCTCAGTTTTCAACTCGTGTATCGTTCCTGTTTATGACCCTGTGTCGTCACTACCACGTACCGAACCTCCTCCCTGGTTAAGTTTTGCCCTCCAGGCTTGCACCGTGTTGAGGCAGTTTATCTCCTCCCAAGCACAGAATCCCGTCCTCTTAATCGCTTCTACTCCCGTTGGTGACGCGCCCTGCTCCTCACACCGGCACGTCGACTTAACCAATTCTGGTCAGCTGTTCTCGTGATACAGCTGACTGACTGATCAGCTGATACACCAGCTGCAGTGAGCCTCCCACCGTGATCTGTCGTTGGTTCACCATATGGGCTCCGCTGGTACCGAGACGTGGTGGCCGGACGTGACACTAGGGGTACTCCACCCTTTTCTTTCACCAGGCCCTTAAAATCAACGCTTATCCTCTTTTCCACACGCAGACTCGCACGCAAGATGGGCTCCTGTGGCGTCGTGGTTACTGTTACTGATCATGGGTTCGAATCCTGGGAGTGGCAGTCAGCCAACACCCAACGCAGGTGTTCATCCTTCCCTTGGGGCTGGTGGATAAATGGGCACCTGGCTTAGGTTAAGAGACGGGGCAACACGAGTGTAAAACTCTCTCCTCGTAGCCCACAAGTGGCATTTAGCAGTGTGGACAGACGACCAAATGAATAAATAAAGCTGGTAAAAAGATCCTGTCTCCCTGGGTATATTATGGCAACCCTTAAGGTCGGTTGACCTCCGAGGTAATACGGGCCCGCCGACCATACATTCCTGTAGATTTAAACACAATAAATGTCACTTTAACTTATGTAAGTCGCGTCACATATCTGGCCTTAAAAGTAACGGAAAGAAGAAATATAAACGCCAATTAATTTTTGTTCACTTTTTATTACATTAGTGTATGTTATGATTCCCATGTAAGTCATTCAGTGTTCGTATATTGTAATTTGTTGATGGAAGATGGGGAAATACTGGACGAGTGGATCAGACTCACTGGTAACTTAGAGACAAGGTCGTGTTGAGAGTCCAGTGGAGTGGAGTACCACACGCGTACCACTGATTATGATGGAACTGGCAAGCGATGTTGCCAGTGGTGATTGTTATACATTAACTACCAATTCCTAACGCTAGCGTTGATTGCACTCGACTAATACTTGTGATATGTATAAGTGGTATGTATATATACCCAATGCAGCAGGTCCGGCTAGTTACAGCCTCGTTCATCCTGCGTCATACTACTGCTAAGAGCCGGGTTCGCCCCGTCTCAGCTTCTTTCATCCTGGGGTTAAACCCAAGGGTTGAGGTCGGGGCCAATCAATGGGAGGGTGAGGGTGGGGTGGGTAAGTCTGTACTCTGCACACAACAACATATGATGTCAGGTACCCAGCTGACCTATCCCTGCAGGCGAGACGTAGTGGGTGTCACACACACACACACCAGGTGTACCTACACTTTTATACCCAAGTGTGTACACGTTTGTAGGTGTTCATTTGCTCGTTTTCTGTGTTCAGACCCTCGATTCCTTGATAACCCCCACCTGCTCGAACCATCTCTCAGTTTCTTCCCGAGGTTTTCCCCAAAGGTCGCAGTGAGATCCTTCACAAGACGTGTTAATCTTATCATTCGTTCTCTCTTCTTGAACTAGCAGTCTGTTTTTTTTTTTTTTTTTTTTTAATGCGCTCATCGTGTCACCTTATTTATCCCTTTTTTACCATTAGCTTTTAAACTTGTTGATGACGTAACAAGCTTATTTTTTTTTTTTGTTTTATTTTTTCTGTACACTAAGAGGAGAGGGGACGTGGGACGTGAGTGCCGTGGGCAGGCGCACATCACCAGCTGGTGACGTCAGCCACTGCTGTGGTGTGGACGACCCGGATGGACTTGTTTCTGGCAACACCTGCAGCCTCACTCCCCTGCATACACTGCCCCTTACCTTACCTACACTTACCTTAACATTCCTACGCTTCCCTTACCCACACTTCTTTACCTTACTTACACTTAAGGTACCTACGCTTACTTTACGTACCTACATTTACCCTACCTTACAGACATTTATCCAACCATGCCTACACTTACCTTATTTTACTACACTCACCTAACCATACCTTCACTTCCCTTACCTTATCTACATTTCCCTTACCTTACGTGCACTTACCCTACCATACCTACATTTCATTTACCTTACTTGTATATCCCCCCACAACCCCACAACATAATAACCTGCCTTCCCTGCCTCGTACCCACTCCTTCACCCCCACACAGACCCCTAGTCAACACCTCCCTCACCCACAGACTCTCCCTTCCACACTCAGTACCGCCTCACCCACGGACTCCCCCACTCAGAACTCCCCCCCCCCCCTACTCCTCCTCCTCACCCTCACCCAAGAACTGGCCCACTCAGCAGAGCGGCCGTTATAATTCCACTGAAGGAAGGCAGACATGACTCACGTGTACACATGGACTGTACTGCTTGTTCCCGCCCTGCCTGCTGATGGTTGGTCGTGTTGGACGCCATGATAAGATAAGGGCAGCGTGCCTCACTCTGTACACCTGACGTGGTGTACGCCTCATTATACACGACATGGTGTACACCTGACGTGGTGCACGCCTCACTCTGTACACATGACATGGTGTACACTTCACTCTATACACCTGAAGTGGTGCACGCCTCACTCTGTACACATGGCGTGTTGTACACCTCACTCCCGGGTGCACATGACATAGTGCACGTTTGTACTCCAGATACCTGTACAACCTGAACCATTGATCCCATACTGTGCATCTTGAACTCGTACATGTCTGCTGCTGTGTTCCTGAACTGCTGTACACATGCCATGTACACAAACTAACGTACACATAATCATGTACGGTGCACTTAGTGAAATCTAAACTTTTTTTTATTTAGATGTACACATGAATTCGTGTGAACAAGTGTTGTACACGAGCTCATGTGATCATACCGCTGTGCCGTTGATCCGTATCCATGGCTGCTGTACTGCCGAACATCTGTACACCAGAGCTGATTACATCTGAACCTCTTTGTGTACAGCTGTTGTATATCCGAACTTCTGTACTCTAACATTGATGTACATAACGCCATAATTCCTGTACAGTTAAATTATTGCATGATATTGGACACCTCTAGTTCCATGGGTGCTACACTTATAGACTTTATTTATTTATATTTTTATTTGATATCCCTTTCCCGCGTTAACTAGGTAGCGCCAGGAACCGACGTAGAAAGGCCACATTCGCTGACATCCATTTTCTAGCTGTCATATGTAATACACTGAAACCACAGACTCTCTCCATAACCAAGCCTCGGACTCCTTTTGCATGGCTTACGCCGGACTCTTCACATGTTCTGTTTCTGTCCATTGACAGCACGTCGACCCGAGTATATCTCATCGTTCCAGTTCACTCTATCCCTTGCACGCCTTTTACCCTCCTGCATATATATATATATATATATATATATATATATATATATATATATATATATATATATATATATATATATATATATATATATATTCTTTCGTCTGTTTCCTTGCGCTACCTCGCTAACGAGGGAGACAGCGACAAAGTATAATGCTAAAAATAAATATAGAGAGATATGTGGAAAGGGAGCTGTGGTTTCGGTGCATTACACATGGCAGCTAGAGACTGTGAACGAATGTGGCCTTTTTTTGTCTTTTCCTTGCGCTACCTCGCGGGGGGGGGGGGGGTCCTATTTCATGTGTGGCGGGGTGGCGACGGGAATGGATGAAGGTAGCAAGTATGAATATGTACATGTGTATATATGTATGTATACGTTATAATGTATATGTGCGTGTGTGGGTGTTTATATATATATATACATCTGTATTGGAAAAGAGACGACTAATAATCTTAATATTATTGAAGGTCTATGTGTTTATTTATATACATATGTATTGGAAAGGAGACTATTAATAATCTGGATATTAGTGAAGGTCTATACAAATTGGATAACTTTATTGTTGATAAAATTTGTAAACAATTCACCTTCTTGTCCACATGATAAGTTTATGATACGCTCGTTGTTTGCCTTGGACAATCGCATGTTTACGAAATGGCGTCCTAGCTACGTCTCTTCGTTGTATATCTACTGACTTACAATTCTCTCTTGTGTCTCCCTGATGACGTGATTATTATACGAAAGTGCATTTGGAAACTTGTGTTTCATTTTCCCCGTGGACTCATAGGAATATAAAAGGGGAGGGAGCGGTTGGCTAGAAATTCTCCCCTCTCGTTTTTTTTTTCTTTAGTTTTCCAAAAGAAGGAACAGAGAAGGGGGCCAGGTGAGGATATTCCCTCTGAGGCCCAGTCCTCTGTTCTTAACGCTACCTCGCTAACGCGGGAAATGGCGAATATTATGAGAAAAGAAATATATATATATATATATATATATATATATATATATATATATATATATATATATATATATATATATATATATATATATATATATATAATATATATATATGATCCGTAAAGAAACATCAAGTATATTTTGACTGCGGATTAAACTGAGAGAAAACTACATGTTAGCTAACGCGATTTATTTATCGCGAAAGAAAACGGAGCCTGGTTGGTGTATCTGCACGGCTATCGTCCGGATGCGTCTACTGGGTCCACTCCCTGGCGCTAACGAAGTCGGTGCTGATAACCTAATGGTGTCCGGTTTAGCTAGGATTGTCCGGATACCTCACTCACTGCTGCGGGGAATGAGTTTGCTGGCAGAGGAATTTTGAGGGGTAATTAGTTAGTAAAGCGGCCGTTGGTGGAGTTTCCGAGAATGTCCGTAGGAATGAGTGCCTGGGTAAGGAGAGTGTTGTGTGTACTGGTCATTAGGCTGTGATTCCCTGCGTACGCATCGTTGTGGATCAGTGATCGATGGGTTAAAGGAGTGCTTTTTGTTTAGGGAGGGCCTGGTTAAGTGTGTGTCTGGTTAAGAGAGTGCCTGGCCGAGTATGTATCTGGTTGAGAGAGGGTTTGGTTGAGTGTATGTCTGGTTAAGAGAGTGCCTGGCTGAGTATGTATCTGGTTGAGAGAGGGCCTGGTTGAGGGAGTTCCTGGCTGAGTATGTAGCTGGTTGAGAGAGGGCCTGGTTGAGTGTATGTCTGGTTGAGGGAGTTCCTGGCTAGGCGAGTGTTTTGTTCACGGAAAGCCGGGGTAATTGAGTGCTGGTTTGATTGAGCCTCTCGCAAAGCGCAAGGTTAACTGAATATGTAATTACTTGAGAATTTAGGTTAACTATGGGCCATTGATAAGCAATCTGACGTTAACCAGGTGGTTGATGCACATGAGTAAATAAACTGCCCAATTTACCAACCAACGATGAGCAGTAAATAGATTCATCAGGATATTTAAGTCACATTTAAACTTTTAACAGTAATCGTGTCTGATTTTGCAGTCGGCTTAATCAATCAGCTGAATATCCTCTCGTTTAATTTTTCTAATAAGCCTAAACCAGATGACGGGTTATCCGGTTCATCGAGTAACCAATCATGTTAATATGCAGTTACATGATTAATTTACCCGATGAAGCTTCAGTCAGCCGGCTGTCCACTTATTCGAACATTTAGTAAATTGGCTTTTCGGTTATCCGAATATTCAGCAAACTGGCTCTAGTTATCCGAATATTCAGCTAGTTGTCTTCAGTTATCCAAACATTCGACTGACTGGTTCTTCAGTTGTCCGAGCGTTAAGCTAACTGGCTCTTCAGTTATCCGAACATCCGGTTGGCCGAGTCCGCTCTGGAAGCTCTCGGCTGAGTCACGTGTATTTAGATTTCTTCCAATCTCTCTTATCAGTGGTGGCTTCCTCAGTCCCCACCACCTGCCTTCACTGTCAGCTGGTGCTGCTACTAGTGACTGTGTCTACCAATACTATCTGTACTGGGACTGGGAGAACTGGAGTTAAAAGCAAGGGTATTACAGCGAGGGAGAGATCTGCAGTAGGATATGGAGGTGCGGGAGGCGAATTAGTTGCTGTTTGCAGATGACTCTGTTCCAGTTGTAGTCTCCGGAGAAATACTGCAGAAGCTGGTGGCAGAATTTGGGAAAGTGTGTGAGAGGAGAAATTTCAGAGTGAATGTCAAAGAAAGAAGGCAATAGTGAGGTGCAACAAGGGGATGAGAAAGGAATGTTTTGATTATGCCTGAACATTAAGAAGATTGAGAGGCGTGCACAGGATAGAATAAATTGAGTCGATGTGGCATATGGGGGATGGGGCAACGTACTGTCATTAGAATGAACCATGGGGTATGAGAACCATGGAATAGTCTGTGGGGCTTGGCTGTAGGTGATGGGCATGTGTTTCATTACGTTATACATGACAGCTAGTGAGTGGATGTGTATGATATGACCCTTGCTTCTGATACCGCCTCACTGAGGCGAGAAAGATTAGTTTTGTCCATTGTACAGCAAGATGGCGACGCCGTGTTGATTGTTTACGCTCTTTGGTGGGCTGTCGAGAGCGGCGGGGTCGTTGTAGCTCTCGCACAATGTATGTCTGTGTTTTTGCAGACATTGTGAGAAGATTCCTTCCAGGAATTTATGTCTGTAGCTCTTCAGGTGGTATTCCTTGTTGTTTGTAAACTAATTTTGTAGATTGCATTTTTTCTCCATCGACACAACTTTGCTGGTGTTAGCATTTTATGAATTTGTATTTATATTTTCTTCGAACACGGGTAGAAGACGATTCATTTCCCGTGGAAGTAGTTTATAACTGGTGTTACTTACCTGTCTTTTTGACGAGCGGTCACAAGAGATTACCACTAATATATCTGGGGGCAGTCAGGATGGTTAGGTGGGTGGTGGTTGGGGTGGGTAGTGTGTGTGTGTGGGCAAGCACCATGCTCTTGGCATCCTCCGCTGGCGGGACCTGGCCCAACCAATATATACGGTGGCGTCAGCACCAACCCTAGCGGACCACCCGTTAACTACTGCCCACACAATCACCCGCTCAACCCCGCCGCCGTACACTGTCGGCTCCCTCCCGTGGCTCGCTGGACCAGCTGGCTAGGGGGTCGTATATCTGTATGAGGGAAGGTTGAGAAGGTCGTGATTTATGCGTGTATTTGGGGGGGAAAGGGGATGAGGCACATGTAGCCAGTGTGTGTGTGTGGATCGGACACGACGAAGGTTAAAGAAGGAACAAGTGTATATTCACCGAGTCAGAAATATTCCACTCTTTCCAGAAATAACTCCTTGTTGACATTATCAGTAAATTCCACTATTTACTAAAATACCCTCTTTGCTTGCACTGCCAGCTTCACCTTCCTTGATTTCCAAAAAGTTTTAATTATTTTCGTTTCGCCTCGAGTGTTTGCCTATAAATGAACTTGAGCCTTGATAGATAAAAAGGGGGGAGGGCCTGGGGGTTAATGATCTTGGACGGTATTAGATAGAAAAGATTTTTCATTAAGATGATATAAAAGATAAATGCAACTTGAGATACGTTTATTTTTATTCTAATCCTTTGAGCACGACGGTGCGACCTTTGCATATGGTTAACCTGGTTTTAAATCTATGAATCGAGTCCAGAGTCCCGCCATTAGGCTAAGGGTCGTACCGTCATGCTCGAGGGTTTGAACTAGAGAAGGATATTAACATCTGCCCTGTCGATAGCAACTCACACAGTACGTGATCCATTACTTTGGTGTATGATGGTCGGAGTGTAGGTACGAGACAGCAGCAGCGGAGATATATCTGTGTGGGCAGGGTTGATCTGTGGAACTGTGGGGAAACTGGCCCACGGGAGAGGTATGGATGTATGGGCAGGATGAGCCATGGATGTGTGGGCAGGATGAGGCAAGGATGAGCTATTATGTGTGTGCAACGTGAAGCTGGGGCGAGGAATGGATTTTTTGGGCAGGTTGAAGCAGGGGTGAGCCATAGATGTGTGGGCATGGTAAGGTAGGGGTGAGGCAGGGATGTGTGGGCATAGTGAAGTAAGGATGAGCCAAGACTCTGAGCAGGGTGAGCCGTGGATGTGTGGGCAGGGTGAAGTCGGGGTGAGCCAAGACTCTGAGCAGGGTGAGCCTCGGATGTGTGGGCAGGGTGATGTAGGGATGAGTCATGGCTCTGGGCAGGTTGAGGCAGGGGTGACTGGAAACCATGGATGTGTGGGCAGGATTAGGTAGGGGTGAGCCATGGATGTGTGAGTGCAGGGTGAGATAGGGGCGAGCCATGGCTCTGAGCAGGTTGAGGCCGGGGTGACTAAGCCATGGATATGTGGGCAGGGGTGAGCCATGGATGTGGGCAGGGGTGAGCCACGGGTAGAATAACGAGGGTTGGTAAGGGTGTCACCTGCTCAGGTTGCGTGGCCCGGGCGGGCGGGCGGGCGGGCTAGGTAGCGGGCGGCTCACCTGGGCCCCGCACGAAGGCTGACTCCAAGGACCCACTCGCCGGCCCGGCCAGCCAGCCAGCCAGCCAGTGTCGGGGAGACTGCGGTAGTGGGAGGACGTGCGTCGTCGCTCGCCAGGTTTTTTTTTTTTTTTCCAAGTGTATGTTTGTGAGGATTTTGTGCGGACTGAACGAGTTCTTTCGCCAGTGATGCAGCAGTGGATTGTTATCCCAAGTGATGAATTAAAGTTAAACGACATTGGAAATAAGATACAAGCGTGGTTCACGAGATGAATATAATAGTATCACAAGTTAAATATTTATTTATTGTCGGGCCAGTGTTTTTAAAAGTGATGTGGTAGCGGGAAGAATGTGGCTTGGGAGAATTATGCGGTGTGATTCATTGTGGCGGGGGAGTTGAGGTCCCTGGCTGGGGTGGAGTGAGGGTCATAAAATGTTGATGTGGCGCTGTGGTGGTGGGGAGCCCACACAGCGGAAGTTGGCGTGTGTGGGCAAGTGTGCCAGGATGCTGTGGGGAGAGAACTAACTAACCTGGCCTACCGTCACTTGCTACCGCGTTACCTCCTCTTCCATTGTATGCTGGGGATTGCTGTTCCCGTAGCCGTTGCTGTGTCTGCCATAGCAGTTGGTGGAGCTGCTGGAACTGGTTCGCAAGACCACTGTAACTTTTAAGTGTCTAATGTTACCAAACTGAAGGGGCTGATGCTCCTCTTTCGGGAACTTCCTTGCACTACTTCAGCCGTTGATGTGGTAACTTTCTTAAACATGCTGTGGCAGTAGGAACTTTCTGCAACGTGCTGAGGTTACTGTGACCATTTTTTTGTGACAGTGAATCCCGTAGTTATGCTGTGAGAACAGGGCGAGTGTAACTTTCTATGACGTGAGGCTTATGGAGTTGTTTCTGTGACTTGCTGTGTGTACCGTATGTGTGGGTGCTACAGTTGCCGTGGCACGCTGGCCTCCAGTTTCGACCTAGCTCACCAGTGTGTAACTTTTGGAAGTCCGGGCGGAATCCCTGGAAGTTTGAGGAGAGGTCCCCCCCCCCCCCAATCACCTGTTGAGGTTGTTACTGATGTTAATGTTGTTTTTGGATGATGTTAATTGTTCCTGGCAGTGGTTGGTGCGTTATATCAGTTGCTTGTTATAGTTGTAGTTGCCTTTGCAGTTGCAATATGCTGTTATTGTTGTAATTTGATAGTACTTTTGCAGTGTTGCTATTTGTTTTGGTTGAAGTTGCAATTTGCTGTTAATTGCTGCAGTTTGCTGTTGCTTCTGCGCCGCTATCTGCCATCGTCCATGGCCGCTGTTACATCTACGCTTATTAATGTTGTTGGTGCTGTAGTTACACCTGTGCCAAGTCTGCCTCACCTTCTCCCAAGAGATGTCTCACCTTGGCTACGAGTTGACTCACCTTGAGTCCGTCCCGCCGCCGCCGCTCGCCCGGGCTCGGGAAGTGCTTCTCAAGTTCCCTACGGCTGTCAGTGGAGAGGATGTCGCGCTCACCCCGAGTCCCATGACTGTAAGGGAGGGAGAGGAGGACGCGGCATAGGGAAGGAGGGTTGATGGAAAAAGAAGAGGATGGGAAAGTGGCGAGGAAGTCGGGTTTGTGGGAGAGGGAGGTGTAGTTTAGCCGGAACGAAGTCGCTCAGTCCTTGTTTATGTTGCTGAGGAAATATTCCAGTTAATCAGTAGATTGTATTTTACTCATTACATATATGACGTGGTAGATTAATGAATGATGAACCCGATATAAATGAAAATTCTTGAAACGATTTGTAAAGCGCCGGACGCGAAAACTGTCGGCTGAAAAGAAAGGCCGCATGGAGAAGGATTTTGGAAAAGTGAAGTATGGTAGTGACGGTATATCGGTGGAAGTGAGAATACTAGAGTGAGGTGGACTTGGTGTTGTAGACCTGGAAATGAAGAAAGTAAGACAGTTTGGTGAGTAATATGAAATAGCTGGAACTTGGAAGGAGCGAGGTTACGAGTGAACAGAAGAAAAAAGTGAACGTGACAGTAATAAAGATGGAAGACGACGCCATGCCAGGGATAAAAAGTGCTGGATGATTCGCTAAATTTGATGGTGATAGAAGGTGGTGTTGGACGGTGGAGAAATGCAGGTTTAAGGGAAAAAAAATACATTAAAATCACAGTGATGATACATGATAGTGACCCACGAGGTGAGGGAATGCTGGTGGTGATCATGAGATGAGCAATGCCTCACGCTCGTAGTGACAGACAGATGGGAAAAAACAATACGGTGAAGATGACAATTGAAAATGAGTTTATTGATAGTGGAGCGGTTACTCTCGTGATGTTTGTCTTCTACTGTTGTTGAAAACCGCAAGAGAATGTGCTGACTGTGAGGGTTCAGTAATGAGGCCAGATGACTCACGTTGGTGTGGCGATACGCCAGTATATTATATATAGGCCGGATTATGAGGTCGCCATGACGATATTGTCAGTTAGTACTCTCTCTCTCTCTCTCTCTCTCTCTCTCTCTCTCTCTCTCTCTCTCTCTCTCTCTCTCTCTCTCTCTCTCTCTCTCTCTCTCTCTTTGTCTGCCTTGCATGTCTGCCTTCGCTAACCCACGGGATTTTCAGAAAATCTGTTTAATATATCCATGAAGTCTGCACCTCGTGTACTGGTGTGATGCACTTCTCTTGTGAGTTTACTTTGAATCGGCAAA
Source organism: Panulirus ornatus (assembly GCF_036320965.1). NCBI lineage: Eukaryota > Metazoa > Arthropoda > Malacostraca > Decapoda > Palinuridae > Panulirus > Panulirus ornatus. The sequence continues at coordinate 5,330,693 of NC_092244.1, read as the reverse complement.
ATGTGCGGAAATGTCAGTCCGTCAGTCATTGTCATAACTTGAATATTGTTGGAAATACAAAGGAACCGGCGAGGGTCACTTATGAAATAACTTCACTGTGAATTGTATAATTATTTACAGTTATACCACGATGTTGTTTTATTTGTTAAAGCGATATCTGCAAATGTCCATCAAAAACTAATTCAGTAGATAAATTTATTTTAGTGGATCGACAATACATTCATAAAAAAAAGAACGAATTATCAGGCTGAAAATTATGGATGTCATTTCCGTTCATGAAAGCGGTAAGTTAGAATACACTAACTGATCGCATCGTCAGCCTGTCGTCCTAACTTACCGGCCGGCCAAATTGTAATGTTTTACAAGCTACAAAACAAGTTCCCGGTCCATTTGCCGTAATTTCCTTTCAAAATGGCCATGATTAGGACTGAGGCACGACCTACCTGGTTTGTGACGCAGCATGTTGAACGTAACTAAACTTGTGTGGATAATGACATTGTCATCCGTGTCCATATAGTCAAGTTGGAGGTATGATGGCGGTGCGGCCGAGAGCATTGGTCTCGCTGGGAGCTAACGAGACGTCCGCCTGATGTAAGTAACGGTCAGTTCCCAGCGGCCACGAGGAAACTACCTCGAGTAACGGTCGGTAACGTCACACAGGCAGCCTCTGGTCACACTCCGTTTAAAGAGCCTTATCTGTTGCTGCCTAGGGATCATCCATTTTTCCTTCATGGAAACTGGAGAATTGTAAGCTGTACTAGTGGGTTAGTTTGTTATATCCTACGGTTGTCTAGAGTACCAAATTACTAATGGGAACATATGCATTGCCAATACAAATTTCTACACATGGCGGCGGTTCGAATCCTGCTGTTGGAGAATTTGTCTACGTATGCGTCATTGCACTGTATTAGTGGATACACATGTTTACATATATATATATATATATATATATATATATATATATATATATATATATATATATATATATATTTTTTTTTTTTTTTTTTTTTCCTATTTAGATTTAATTCAGTGTATAAATGAACATGTACACAAGTACCCTTTCTCATCTTTAGGAATTTGAGTAGATGAACTTGCCTCACTGTCAACCAGAAATGATTATGAGTTGGTTCGACGTATGCAATTTGTTAGATGCACAGTTTCTGCCCACGTTATCGGCATGTGGCTGTTGGTCTAAATATATCGGGCAGTGATGCCCCAACACACGGCTCTTGCCAACCGCTTGTGACTGAAGACCATTTGGCTGCCATGGGGAAGCAGGTGCCAACGAGCGGTTGCCTCGCGCTCAGCAACTGTAAAATTGCTAAGATAAACTCAGGCGTTACAAGCTAGGTTGTTAACCACCGGCTCTGACGTAATCACTAGCATTATACTCCTTAATAATTAAAAACGAGGAAGTTAAGGTCATTTGCATACTTACATACACAGAGCTGGCGTTTAACACGAGGAAAGAAACTTAATTTTAAGTCGTGTGTCAAAGATCACTTCGACTTCTTGAGCAGCGACGCCGAGGCGTCCTTTGAGCACGACGTGCTAAAGAGGTTAACCCTGCTGGGACCTGCATCCCTGTGTATGCTGACGGTGGGCAGGTTGGTGTGTTGTAAGGCCGGGCAGCACCTCTGTGCAGCATGTATCATACTAATGATAGGTATAACAATGATTAGTGAATACGTATTGTATTATAAGGATTAGTGAAATGAAACAATTTATTTGGTCCTTTTTATCCATATCAGTAAAAAGATAAGGCATTGCGTGACCCAAACTGTGTCCGTTGGCGGATGTGAATCCTGGGGGAAAAAAAGGAAATCGCTGTCCAAAAACAGGTTTTCACGGTTTTTTTGATGTGGCATTTTCGGAAAAGATGCGCTTGAAGCACGAACGTGCGCACGCACACCAGTAAACTGTTAGAGAGGCAAGGTTAAGCATGTTACCGACTCACTTTAACTTATACCCAACATCATTAAAGGTCAGATTTTTTTTATGACTTCGAAACAAGGTTAAAGAAGCGCATTTAGTCTAGCTATTAATCTGATATGATGGTCGTATCAGTAATGTATCAGGAGAGATTTACGCTCGTGTTCCACCGTCTCGTTACTTTGTATATTGTACGAACCATGGCCTAAGCGAGGCGTGTGTGCGCTAACAAGAAGTAATGTCAGAAGCAAGGAATGAAGTTGTGCGCTGATTTACAGAAGTTGTAAACAAGCCGAAAGCGGATCATTGGGAATTTCAACGGTGAGTCCAGCGGCGAGAGAGCAATGACTGTAGCCTGGGACAGCGGGAATTGTATGCTTTATGTACTTTACAACGAATTAGCCAGTCACCACCCAGTGTGTATTATTATTATTATTATTATTATTATTATTATTCGTTGCTTGAATATATGTACAGATGTACAGTATAGTCAAATGTATACCTTTGAAACTCTGTGAGGTCTTGAGGGTAAAGCTGTTACAAGCGATCAGTCGAGGTTTTATAGAGAAATAGAAGGTCCAAGGGTGCTTGGGTAGAAGTATTTTTTGATATACAAGGATGAAGATTCGTGAGGAAAATAGTTTGAACGTCGCTGCTCCTTTCTTTAAACACCCGTGTTATGGAATTCTGTTTCGTCTTTCCCTCTTCCTATAGCTTCCCTGCCTTGCAAGAGTCAGGTCTACAGACACCCACAGAACTCTGATGTCTCTTCATTTTTTTTTTTTATTGAAAAAAAAAGTTTCAATCAAAGAATCTATTATAACATCGAAGCGAACATGGAAAAAATCAGAAATCCCTCGTGAGATCAAAAAAATAATGAACGCCAAAAGTCTGTGGTTGGGTCAAGGAAATACTTAAGGAGTGACTTTAGGAGAGTAATGAGCAATGACTGGGGTCTTGCGGTATGCTACACGAGCCGCTGCCGCCCGGGTACTGCTGCTGCTGCCCCGCCACATGGCCAGAGGGAGGAGGGGCTACGGCTGCCGCTTCTCGCTCTTATGAAATTTACTTTTTCCTATTTAACGAAGGAACGGGTCAAATGATAAGGTTTATGTACATTTATATGAAATGGTTTGTGTTGATGAAGTGGTATCCATGAAGTAACAGCAGTTGGAGGCTTAATGTTTGAAATGTCTTCAGAGATGTAGAAGATTCGTAACGAAATTAATTTTTTAAGTCAGCTATAATGTAGCATTGTACAGTTAACCCGGATTGTTAGGAAATCCATCTTGCGGTTCAATGACAAGCAAAAGTTACAGTCGTGTTGCCCGTGACACCGACGGACGTAACAGTTACCTGGCGTCACAAGCAGTTTGAACGGCAGACTACGAGTAGGACATCACAAACGACCCAGTTGCGAGCATGACAGTACAGACGACCAAATCTTCTGCTAATATGTCGTTACGACCATGAAAGTTTAGACAGCCTATTTCTTTGCGTACAGGTCGTTCCGAGCAAGACGGACCAGACGACCTTACGAGCCAACCCAATCCACCGACTCCCCGCTGGGTGAGCGAGGCCAGGGGACTCTGATCCTTTTACTGTAGGATTTTAACCACGGTTTTAGCTCGCGGTGAATCCTCAAATGTGTATATCAGTCGAGATCTTCCTTGACAACAGTTGCCTAATAAATCTGACTGTTCTCGTGTTCCCAGTGGATGTACATGTACAGTTTATCTTTGTATGAAGTACATTACTTAAGTCTCCAGCATGTGTTTATTTATCATGTTCAGGTACGATTATATACTTGTGTGATTCTTTGGTACGTGCAAGTACCGCCCGGCACGTAACTCTAACTCATTGAAAGAAATGGTGATTGAATCATTCGCAACGAGTGATTTATGCAACTGAATTTTGATAATAACGTTTGACTAATATACATATATAATTTAGGTGCGCTCGTTTCACTGGCTTTAAATCAACGGGTCCGGGTATGAGTCCCGGCTATCGTAACCAACCAAGCTGTTATCTCTCCTTTTGGAGTTGGCCGATGACGGTATTTGTGACGGAAACGTTATACACATATAATGACCCCAAGACTACCCCCCCCAAAAAAAAAAAAAATTCTGATACGCAAGGCATCTTTTCAGAGACTGCCAGTTCCACTAGCCTGGAAGTGGACTCCTTTGGAGTGAGACTTTTCGGTTGCCGTGTAAACTCTCGCAGGCGGAAGACGGAGTAATATATATATATATATATATATATATATATATATATATATATATATATATATATATATATATATATATATATCATAATGCAGTGATTAATATATCTGTTAAATTGTAAGATGCAAAAACTTTTCACCAGTTGAGCCGCGGTACGTATTGACCAGAAACTGAAAATTCAAGTCAAAAGTACTTAATTCGACATGTTACGCGTTGCGAGATAATCTGGTAGAGCCGGCCACCGTTGGAAAGAAACAGTGTTACGTTCATTACTAAATTCTACCATGACGCAGCGCCATGTTAACGTTACTTTGCTGGCCACTCGTTCGTGTTAAATATTTCACTTTAGCGTTTTCAATAATGTTACCCGAAATATTCGGATTTTATTTTTCTGGTTTATGTTCTTGATGGTTTACTTTGAATTAACAGTTTTGGACATACTGCTGATCGATGAATGTCATAGAAACCTCCCCAAGAAGATGTGTTTTCCTATAGTGCCCCTCACATACAGGCACACACACAAGATTCTCATCTCTTGGGTACTCAGTGTGATATATGGGAGGCGACGTGCTGTCAGTGGATTGGACAATAATATATGGATTTGACAAGGTAAATTATGGAATATTCTATATGGCTCGGCTGTGGTTTCGATACATTATACCTGACAGCTTGGGAGTGGTTTTGTGCAAATGAGTCCATTGTTCGACTCCTGACTCTAGACGGAAAAGGCAGTTTGGGACCAAAAGATTATATCCTTAATATCCTTGTTGTTAGGTGTAGGAAATGTTTAGTGATCGAAGTTCTGTTTTAGTAATAGTTGCTTTTCTTAAGAGGGATTACAATGCTCTTCGTTAATTTTACTGTCCATCATGTGCCATACGCTTCACTGTATGTATTTGTAATTTTCTTCATAGTGTTGTGAGGTTTACTGTGTGATGGGGAAACGAAAACAGAAAGATGAAACTTGACATTCTTGTGACGGTAGACATTATGCATCTTGCAATTGGCCATTCGTACCCATATTACTCATGAATTGTATATAAACTGACTCTGTTAATGGCCAACATCTTTAACTATCATGTGAAAAGTGCATTAGATAAAGTGCAAGTGAATCCTGACCAAAAAGTGTGTAGTGAAAGAAGTCACAAGACCCAAGTGCTAATTGCTTCCCATCTTGATTTTTGCAGCATAGATATAGATCCTAGAGTTAGATTTTAGTTCATGCCTATAGTGAAAATAAGCATAGAATCTAGAAAGTGAAGCTAGAGGAGTAAAACTCATCCTTGGTGCTCATGAAGAAGTGATTCATCAGCAGACAAGAATGAGTAGTTAGCAGGGTGAGGAAGGGGCCCATATATCCTAGCCCATGAGCACCGAGCCACCACGACGCCCAAACTTAACGTAGGCGACACAGCCTCCCTCCCTCCCTCCTCGAGTGTCGGCCAGGAACATATGATGGACGATACAGTGTTGTGGTAAGTGTTGATGTCTCTCCTCGTGTCTTCTAATGTAGTCGTAGTTAATACAGCTGTATTGTGTGCTTTAGAATAGTTTGAGCGTGTGATTCAGTTGTTTCGTAGATATAGATTTTTTTTTTGTAACCCTTTGAGTACGACGGTGCTGAGCATGACGGCACGACCTTTCAACACGACTGGACGACCATTGAGCATGAAGGCTTCACCTTTGATCTGAGGGTCGTATCGTTGTGCTGTGAGGTTAGAATGAATCATAAGGCCTCCTCAGTAACACTGTCAACAAGCGTGAGGAATACGACCCCACGCCAGGACGACCAGTTACATGAACAAGGTATAACAGTGACTCACCGCAACGACCTTTTATCTCCCCCGTCAGCAGTCTAACTGGGTCGCTATCTCACGGGCTTATCTCCATTATCACGAGTGTAGTGGCAAGTACTGGACTGTTGGCGTCGGCGGCGGTAGCCTGGCGGCAGCTGGCTGGCTTCGACACCGTCAGGTCAAACCAGTGAGTGTCAGGCTCTTGAGCACGACGCCACGACCCACTTGACTACGACGGTACGACACCCAAGTACGTCTCGATGAAGTCTTTTGAGTATAACGAAACGACCCTGGAGCACGATGGTAAGGGCCTCGAGTATGATGGCCTGGTCTTCGACCTGACCCTTAACCGTTGTGGTGCTCGTGGATCGTAGCGTCTTGTACAATGGTCGTTCCACCGTGCTTAAGGGTCGTACCTTCATGCTTAAGGTGGTCGTTCGTAATCCGTTTTGCTCAAGGTGTTTAGATATACGAAGTAGTTCATTATTCACTTCTCAGCATCCACATCATCATCTCTAAACATGAGATAAATGTAAAAAGTCAAGGCTTAAACGACCATCTCAGATCCATCGTATGGCCAGCTAGCGGTAGTCGAGGTCCCTTCAGGTCCGTCTGGATATGGTCTTATGTAGACGTTATGAACAAGTCTTACCTAATCAGTATTTACATCTGTATGACGAGTCACGTGATGAGGTTAGGGCAGGGTTGCTCATGTCCAGCCTTACCCATATTCGTTACCCTTACCCATAAAAAGAAAAGTAGATCGTGTCATTTTGGACAGTTTTGTTTTATGTGACCACCCTGACAGAAAAAAGTCAGTTATGAGCCTTCTTGATATGACTGTAATGATAATAATAGTAATAATGATGGAACGATAGTTAATGATAGTTAAATGGCCATTCTTCAAGAAACCAGAGAGGTTATCGTTTATGTAAGACAAACTTGTCTGTATGAAGACATTTCAGATATGTAAATGTTCCATAGCACCCTATCAATAATTAATGTTCCGTGGGTGATACTTCAGCACTTTAATGTTCGGTAACACCCCTTCAACACCTCAGCACACCTGGGAATGTTCATTAAGCAACACCCCTTCAACTGTAAAGGTTCCGTAAATGATCGCTCAGAACCAGTAAATATACCGTAACATCCTGTTTAACACCTGTGAATGTTCCTTAACACTCCTTAGCCTGTAAATGTTCTTTGGTTCCTTTACCACCCGCAAATGTTCATTAAGTAACAACCCTCAGCTCCTGTGAATGTTCCGTAACCCCTCAACACATGTTAATGTTTCGTAAGTAACTGTTTCCAACAACGGTGAATGTCTTGTAACACCCTACAACACCTGTAAATGTTCGGTAACACCCCACAACACCTGTAATGTTCAATAAAACCCAACACCACCTGTAAATGACTCGTAAGTTAAAGCCCCAACAACTGTCACTGTTCCATCACACCCTCTCAATCCCCGTTAACTTCACGTAACACCCTCGTATCACCAGTAAATGCCCTTTAACTCCCAGAACATCTGTGGGTACTCGCAACACCCCGTAAACACCTGCGAATGTTCCGTAACATTCCTTCAACACCTGTAGATGTTTTTGAACCCTTCAACACCTGTAGATGCTCGTACCACCCCCTCAGCACCCCTTTAAATGTTCTGTAATACCCCCTCAACACTTGTATATGTTCCTTAACCCCCCTTTCAACACCTGTAGATGTTTTGTAATACCCCCGTAGCACTTGTATATGTTCCGTAACTCCTCCCTTCAACACCTGTAAATGTTCCAGTGATGGACTTTTCCTTAGTCATTCAAGGCACTTGGCTTGTGTAACTTGTCAACCGCTCCGTGAGTGTGATTCATCGCCCCCTCCCCCCCCTCCCCCTCCCCAGGGCTGAGTCAGGCTTCATACTTTATACTTAAGACGTCTTAAGTAGACCGTAAGACGTTACTTATATGCTTACGGTTTAATGCTTACATCATAAGAAGTTACTTACATACACAAAGCTTGTTACTTACATCATGAGTTAGTCTGATACACGAGGCTTGTTACTTGCATTTTAATAAGTGACTTAAATACCCAAGGTTTGTTACATCATGAACTATTACTTAAAAGCTCAAGGTGTGTTACCTTGTGTGTTATTTTAATCATAGCATGTTACTTGCATCATAAGAGGTTACTTAGATACTCAAGGTTTGTTACTTAAATCAGAAGACGTTACTTTTAAGCTTATTACTTTTTATATTTTATATTTGGATATGCTTCTTTACTGAATTTTTTCTTTTTTTTCATTCTGCCATCTAAAACTTTTGATTTAGATTTAGAAACGCTTTTCCTTGACGGACGTTTTTAGATTTATACATTTTTCCCTAATGGATATTTTAGATTTAGCAACATTTTCTCCGTGAGGGATTTTTTAGTCTTAGAGACGTTTTCTCATGATTGATATTTTAAACAGACGTTTTAATAACAAATATTTTAGATTTAGAAGAGTTTTCCCGTTGCATTTTAGATGTAAGAAACGGTCGTCGAGATGGGTATTTTAGATTCAGAAACGTTTGCCCCAGACGGGATATTTTGAGTTTAGAAAACGTTTGCCCGTAGAGGAAGTTAGTCTTAGCCTGTGTACATTTCTAAGGTCTCAACATTCTTGTAAGGTATAGACATACCAGAGATTATTCCCGAGTCTTATAGAACCCACTGATGATTCATTCATATCTTATAGACTTTACTATGTGATTCGTGAGTCTTATAGACTTCACTGGTGTGATTCCTGAGTCTTATAGACCTCACTGGTGTGATTCGTGAGTCTTATAGACTTCACTGGTGTGATTCGTAAGTTTTATATACTCCATATGTGTGATTCGTGGGTCTCATATACTCCATATGTGCGATTCTTGAGCCTTATAGATGCCACTGGTGTGATTCATGGTTCTTATGCTGGACACTGTTGTTGGTGATTCATGAGTCTTATGGACGCCAATGATGTGATTCATAAGTTTTATGGACGTCGCACTTGTGACTCACTTTTGTCTTTCTTCCGCCGCGTTTGTTTCCATTTGGCTGTGGCTCCGTCATGTGTATGTCTGTGCGTTGTTGGCTGCCTCTGTATCGGTCTGCCCCGTCTCTCTCTCTCTCTCTCTCTCTCTCTCTCTCTCTCTCTCTCTCTCTCTCTCTCTCTCTCTCTCTCTCTCTCTCTCTCTCTCTCTTTCTCTGTATGTATGTCTTTGTCACCATGTGCGTGTGTGTGTTGTGTGTGTGTGTGTGTGTGTGAGGACAGGTGGTGCTGGGTGAAGGTCAGGTTGCTGGAGGTGGAGCAGTTCCTGACAGCTGGTAACACACCACCTGGCCACGCTTACATCCCCTCCCCCCCCACTCCCTCCCTCGCCACCTCACCTCCCTGTCCTCTGGCTTGTCTGGTGGCCCCCTACCACCTCCTTAGGCTTCTTATGTTCGTGTGTCTGTCTGTCTGTCTGGTTTGCTGATAAGGTCTGTCTTGATTTATGTCTGTGTACTGATGTGTCTGTTCCTCTCTTGCAGTTCCCTGTTGTGTCTGTATGCTGCCCACCACACATTCTCTTGTCTGTTTTTGCTGCTGCTACTACTACTGCGTCTTGTTTGTCTGTTCGTGTCAGGTGCGTGTTTGTGGTACCTCACGTGTGACTATGGTCAGGCCAGTCGCATCACCGTCCTCGTTGCTGCTACTCACACTAGAGCTGACCTTCGCCTCTCTCTCTCTCTCTCTCTCTCTCTCTCTCTCTCTCTCTCTCTCTCTCTCTCTCTCTCTCTCTCTCTCTCTCTCTCTCTCTCTCTCTCCCCACCACCTCTCCCTAAACCCCCCCCCCCCGCCATGGACCAGGAACCCCTGGGAGAGTTACCACCCCACCAACCCCGAGGGACGGTGTTGGCGGACGTAGGGGGAGACGCGCAGCCCCGCGGGGCAAGGCCCAGGTTGTGTCCGTCTGTCCGTTTTCTGTTAACATGATCTTGTCGGCACGATAACTTGGCCCTTACGGTTCCCTCCCTCACCAAACTTAAGGCCTGGCATCCTGGTGAGGGTAGAGAGCAGCCTATTGATTTCCCTGATGAAGAAACTGCCAGGTTCGAGCGTATGACGGACGCGTTACCTTGTGTGTTACGCCTGTTACATGACCAGCTGGAAGCGGGGTTGGGGTTGCGGTCGTCAGGTTGTTGCCATGCACAGGTGTCCGACAGCAACTTCTGACCCTTTGAGCATGTCGGAACGACCCTTGAGGACGAGGGTATAACCTCAGGTTATCGATGTGACCTTGCCTTTGACCTGACCCTTACGTCAGGTCAAAGGTCATGCCGTCATATTACCCGAGGGTCGTACAGACGTGTTCAAGGAAAAACTCCTGCTATTAAAGTAGTTTTGCTGGCGAACCCCCGACACAGTACCGTATCCCCAGCCATAATGAATATGACCCTTAAAGTGTTGGCTTCTGGCCATATATATATATATATATATATATATATATATATATATATATATATATATATATATATATATATATGTGTGTGTGTGTGTGTGTGTGTGTGTGTGTGTATATGTATATATATATATTTAAGGTCTAGGCCCATAGCGTCGTGTCCGTTGTCGGCGGTATACAGAGGTCACACACCCTCTTGTTGTCCAGCATATGTCGACATGCAGATGTCAAGCCATTTTATCTTGATCTCTTTGAACTTTGTGTTGCGAGTACTGTAAACCCTACCATTGCTCTTTTTTGTTGTTGTTGTTGTTGTTGATGGTATCACACTGGTTTAGTGTTGTCAGCTTTACCTTCTTGTATTCTCATTGTAACAGTGTTGTGTTCTACGGTGTTGCCGGTGGGGTTGTGTTTGGTACTAGTGATGTTGGCAGTGCTGCCTCGTTGTCGCACTCGTGTGCTGGTGATGGCAACACTGCTAGGATCAGTGTCTAGCGTTAGTGAGAACAACAGTGTTGCCATTGTTCTGGTAACGTCATCAGTAATGTTGTGTTTGCAGTACTGCAGCGAGGGTGGTGGCATTGTGGTGTTGCTTAAGCACGACGGCACGGTCCTTGATCATGACGGTACGGCCTTTGAGCACGTGGGTACGACCTCTGAACACGACGTTACGACCCCATGAGCACGACGGAACGACCCTTGAGTATGTATGATGGTCTGGCCTTTGACCTTGACGTTTATGGGTCAAGGAGCTGAAGAACGCAATAAGCAGTTCACTGGTGTTGGTTGGACCGTGGCGGTGTTGATATGGCGAGAGTCGTACTAGAGATATGGCGAGAGTCGTACGGGATATGAGGGTCTTGGAAAGACTTATGGTGGGGGAGGGGGGGGTCGTATCAAGCCATGGAAGGTGGTCGTTGGGAGACCTGTGGTGGAGGGTCGCCCCTGGCTAGGGGAGGGAAGAGGGGTCGTAGCGAGACCATATACGGTAGAGGGGGTCTTACCAGACCACTGGAAGGTGGGCGGGGCTAGGGTCGTAGCAAAGACCTACGATTAGGGGTTAGAGGGGAAGGGGCAAGACCGTAAACAAACATGGCGGCCGATGGCGTCACCATTCACAGTTGGGGACCGGCAGTCAGTGTTCCCGGCAGGCTCTTCACCAGTCCGTTTAGAATGTGTGGACGACCACCACGCTGTTCCTGATGGATGGTTCCGGTGAATGACATTATATGTGGTTCGTAATTGTGATCATTTGAGCTCCCACAAGAAGCAGCGGATCGAGGAAAGACTAGCAATTTCCCTGAGCGACACACGCCTCGCTATGTGTAATCTAAGAATAGTTATGAGTAACAGATGGTTCGTGTGTGCGTTTTACACCCAGATGCTGTTGGTAGGTGCGTCTGAGGCTTTAAATGCAGGGTGAGGAAAATAGATTCATTACGCAATGGCCATCATCCAGAACGTAAAAGGTAGCAAGAGTCAGAGATAAAAGGAGTATCAGGTAACGCTGGGAGTGTTGCCATATGGCGTTGCTCGAGTAAGTATGAGTCACCCGGGTGGCAGCAGGTAGGCCAGCCAGCCATGCTGCTTGTTCCTCATCCCCTCGTGCTGTTCCTTAATGCTTCGCCACACGCTCATCTCCACGGCAGCTCGGCACGCAAACCTGTAATGACCGATTCCTGTCGCTGTACCTCATTCTTAGAGCCAGGGGAAAGAAAGAGAGAGGAGGAAGAGGTAGAAACAGGGAGAGAGAGAGAGAGAGAGAGAGAGAGGAGAGACGGAGATGCACAAATATAACCAAATGTAGAAAGTCTTGGGTGGGGGGGGCTACTGGGTGACGGGGGTGTGGGGTGGGGGTATGATAGTGTCACAAGTGTTACGGACGGTCAGAAATTATTGATGATTTTCCATTGAGTTACCTTGTAATATTAGCTCTTGCGAGGTTCAGGTGTTGAAGTGGAGTGTGACTCAGGTTATATTGTCTGTCACACTTTAGTTCTTTCGAACCTCACTGAGCACGACGATACGACCCTTGAACGTGGAAATACGACCCTTTAAGCGTTCGAAGGTACTCCACGCCATTATACTTCAAGGGTCGTCCTACCATGCTCAGTAGCGTACGATTCTTTCTAAAGAGGTCGTACCGCTGACCTCTAGTCGTATTATCATGCTCCTAAAAGGCCTTAAGTCGCATTCACTGGTCGTACCATCGTCCTTTAAGGTGTAAGGTGATTTTATAATAATGTAAAGTCGTTAACATGGTATTTGGTCAGTTACGTAGAGGAAGCTCCTATTTGAGGGTCGCCCAGTATGTATATATATATATATATATATATATATATATATATATATATATATATATATATATGTGTGTGTGTGTGTGTGTGTGTGTGTGTATGTGTGTGTGTGTGAAATAGATAAATGTAAAGCCGTTTATTTTTCTCTCCAGATTTATGTAACTATAAATATGGAGTTTGACTCTAAACTATCAAAGAAGATTAGCTCGTTTACAGCAAAGTTTCTTACCTTTCGTATATTTAAATGTTAAGTGACTATAGAGTGTCGGAGGAAAGACTTAAGAGTATAACAGAGAACAATTTTTTTTTTTTTTTGACAATTCCGACTTATTTAAGTGTTTGATGTGAAAGCTGACAATTAAGTATCATAGAAAATATAAATAGGAAGTTAATTCTTCAAAAACCGTGAGATATTTTGTATGTGGTGCGACAAGATCTCTTTTCAAAAGAGCATAGATCTCTTGGGTGCGGAAGGACTTGAGATTATAAGCATATTTATATCCCTCGGAGGATTTTCGTTAAAGATATCAGGCTTAGGGGTGAGTGGTGTATGGGTGAGCGCCCTCAGTGCTGCGGGAAACAGAAATACGGCAAGTGGAACCTTTGTACTGAACACACACACACACACACACACACAAACTAACTGAAAATGGAGCATGTATACCAGTGCTGGGGGTGTGTGCGGGAGAACAGGAAGTCAGGGCAGCTGAGGACATCACAGACAGGGAAGCAGGTGTCTCTGGTAACCCGGACGGTGTGTGTGTGTGTGTCTGTGTGTACCCTAACCATTGGTGTGTCCATGTTACGACTAGGCTTACCAACGCACTCTCCACCACCCGTAACACACTCTTCCTCTACCATTTGACATTCTAGCTGCTTCTATCGTTGACACGCTGTCATTGATGCTCCCTGCGCCACCGCCAGCCGCACGACCTTTCTCGCCTCGTCACTTGCACGACCATCGCCTTCAACGCTGTTGACACGACACACACTCGACACTGACAGCAGACGTCTTGTGACACCCAGGCAGACACCAACACACGACCATTGACGTATCTGAGACCACTGACGCGCGTCCTGGATAACCGACATATTCTCGTCCATTGATGTTCGCAGGCGTTAGCATACGACCCTTGAGCCAGTGCAGCTGTTTTACGTACGACTGTTGATGTACGACCATTGAAACATGGCTCGTGACACGCGGCCATTGAAACAGCTCATGACACGTGGCCATTGAAACATAGCCCAACCTGGGTCACCATGGCCTAGAGGGATAAGCAGTCACGCCCTTTCTTGAAGACCTGGAAGGTCGAGCATTGCAGGTGAGCTTCGATGCGACTGACTGACTCACCGTGGGGTCGGCGCCCTGTAGGGAGCGTCAGGGGAGGAGCTCCCCTCTCGTGCCCAGGGGAGGTCATGACCCTGAGCTGTGACCTCTGGTGGACGCCTTTTGGCTAAATATCGGAGAAATGACTTCTTACGGGGAAGACAAAGATATGATTTTTATCTCAAGTTTGGGAGGGGGGTAGGTAGGCTGTCACGGGGGACGTCCGCCACCAGGTGTGTCGCTTCAAGTTGTGTGTGGTGGAGACCACGGACGAGTCTGGTCTGGTCTGGTCTGGTAAGAGGTAGAAACCAGGACGATCTTGGTTGTCTGGTAGAGCAGGTGACTCATCATCAGCTGATTTAGTGGATGGAGGGGTGGGTGTTGGGGGGGGGGGGGGATGAGGACGTGAAGGCCTGGTGGCACCCCAGCGATGGATGGGCTGTTGACCAGACCAGACTAAACCAGACCAGACCAGACCAGATCAAGCCCAAACTAGACTAGACCAGATCAAGACCAAACTAGACTGGACCAGACCAGATCAAGACCAAACCAGACTAGACCAGACCAGATCAAGACCAAACTAGACCAGACCAGACCAGATCAAGACCAAACTAGACCAGACCAGACCAGACCCGACCCATCCCGCTCATCTTCGCCTGATACGCTGCCAGGTTAGGGTGGTTGCTGGGGCAGTGGTGTGATAGATGTTATCCTGGTTGCCACCTTCTCCGTTTTCTGTTTCGCTGCTGTGTTGGTAGGTGTTACACCGTCGTGCCACAACTGCTGTGTTGACAGATGTCACATTGTCCCGCCACACCTGCTGTGTTAACAGGTGTCGCACCGTCGTGCCACACCTGCTGTATTGACATGTGTCACATTGTTTCGCCACGCCTGCCGTGTTGACAGATGTCACACCGTCTTGCCACACCTGCTGTGTAAACAGGTGTCGCACCGTCGTGTCACACCTGCTGTGTTGACAAATGAATGGTTTAGGTTTTATCCTTAGGTCTTCTGGATGGTTTAGTATATGTGTCATTTTCTTTGTCGGTCTGATGTAGTTCACACACACACACACACACACACACACACACACACACACACACACACACACACACACACACAAACTTAAGAAGTTCTATGATAGTAGAGAAAGTTCAAGAGACGGGGGCCCCACCAATGTAGAACTCCCTCACCGTACAGCACAAGAGACGGGGCCCCACCAGTGTAGAACTCCCTCACCGTACAGCACAAGAGACGGGGGCCCCACCAGTGTAGAACTCCCTCCCCGTACAGCACAAGAGACGGGGGCCCCACCAGTGTAGAGTTCCCTCACCGTACAGCACAAGAGACGGGGGCCCCACCAGTGTAGAACTCTCTCCCCGTACAGTACAAATGGGTAATTACACACAGTTAAGTTGTTAAATACGACAATGACCCGGCATCACACCCAAGGTTCGTACTGTCGTGCTCACAGGTCGTCCTGTCGTTTTAAAGAGGTTAATAGTGTAATGTATTTCGCGTAGGATTTTGTTTGCCACCACTGTATGCTTGGTCGGGGTTGTATAGATTGTTTGCCACCACTGTATGCTTGGTCGGGGATGTATAGATTGTTTGCCACCACTGTATGCTTGGTAGGGGTTGTATAGATTGTTTGCCACCACTGCCCACGGTCGCTTAACCTGTTTTATGTTCTAGTACAGCCACGTCCCGTCATGCATGTGTTGAACGATGAAAAACAGTATATGATAGGTAATCGGGGCAGTGATAATGGTGGAGTTAGCGATTTTAATCGTGGCAGCGGCTCTAACAGCAGTATAAGTTGCAGCGGCTTTAACAGCAGTATAAGTTGCAGCTGCTCTAACAGCAGTATAAGCATCAGCAGCAGCGGCTCTAACAGCAGTATAAGCAGCAGCAGCAGCGGCTCTAACAGCAGTATAGGCAGCAGCAGCAGCGGCTCTAACAGCAGTATAGGCAGCAGCTGCTCTAACAGCAGTATAAGCAGCAGCAGCAGCGGCTCTTATAGCAGTATAAGCAGCAGCAGCAGCAGCAGCAGCAGCGGCTATAACAGCAGTATAAACAGCAGCAGCAGCAGCAGCAGCAGCAGCAGCAGGACCTTCGTGTTCGGCTAACCACAACAATTGTGACTCACCGACACTAAAGTTGCCTTCCTCACGCTACACCCACACCCACACCTTACACCCACACCCACACCTTACACCCACACCCACACCTTACACCCACATTTTACACCTTACGCCCACACCTACACCGCACACCCACTCCTTACACCTACACCCACACCTTACTGTACACCTGCACCCACCAACCGCACCCCTCACCCACCACCCGCACCCTAAACCCTCACCCACCACCTACACCCTCACCCTACACCCACCGCTTGACACCATTCCCACCCTACGGACCAGGATGGTGGGTGTCGTCATTGAGAAAAGCATCAGGTCATACAGGGCGGCCGTTAGGGTGGGCCGGAGCCTGTGGTGGCTGCTCTGTGCTGGGTGTGTGTGTGTGTGTGTGTTTGTGATTACCTATTTGTACCGTACGGGGAGGGAGTTCTACACTGGTGGGGGTTCCATCTCTTGTGCTGTACAGTGAGGGAGTCTGCACTCCTGGGGCCCCGTCTGTTGTACAGTAATATACAGAATGAAAGAGATGAATGAACAGAAATGTGTAAAGAGTAAATATAAAAAGAAATGTAAATCAGAGGAAGGAATGAATGATTAGATGTCGCTGAATGAACATGTAGCTGCAAAGGAGTGAAGAGGTGGTCGAATGCTTGTGAATGAAGAGAGGAAGATAGAAAGAGTGAGGGAAGGAAGTTGAGTAATTGAGAAAAATAAAGACATGTTAAGACATTTTATTCATAGCGAATCTCTCTCTCTCTCTCTCTCTCTCTCTCTCTCTCTCTCTCTCTCTCTCTCTCTCTCTCTCTCTCTCTCTCTCTCTCTCTCTGAAATATATGAGTAAGAACTTAAGAACTCCCAAGTGGATAATAACCTATATCCAGTGTTACCCACTAGAAGTCTCCCACTGTCGCATCCCCAACCGCCTCAAACCCACCCACCCACACCCCACCACCCCTTTAGTCTCTCTCTCTCTCTCTCTCTCTCTCTCTCTCTCTCTCTCTCTCTCTCTCTCTCTCTCTCTCTCTCTCTCTCCCCACCCCTCTCAACAAGACGTAACAGGTGGTACCCATCAGTGACGTGGGGCCTGCGTCACAAGACAAGCCCCACTCTTGACGTGCGGTGTGTCCCCGACCATGTAGTTGAAGGGGGTTGCTGGGGCGGCCACCCTCTCCCTCACTTTACAGTGGCTCCTGGTTTTCTAAGTGGGTATCGTACAGGCATTTGAATTACTTAAAAGCTTAAGCATTGATTTATTACCATTCATTTATATCATATTGCATGAAATATATATATTGTAGCTGATTTAGGTGTCTTATGATCTAGCTTAGGGCATTATTATCACCATATTAAGGTTAATTAAAGTCAGTATTACTTATGTTTACGGCTTCTAACTAGCGTTCCCCGGTAGGCAATACATCTGTTTCTGGGAGCCACTTGCAACACACATTTGTCAGCGTTGGTATTTCCTAGAACCATTTGAAGCCTCTGTTTGCGTGTGTGTGTGTGTGTGTTTGTACGCGCATTTCGCTGTGTGCGTGTCAGTTTGGCCTCCCTTCCCGGTGTGCGTCGTGAGACAGCACCTGTGACGCGACTTCATACATACTAGCTTTGACGCGTAATTAAATACGTCGTGAGACAGACACTGGCTGTGACCCGTCGTGAGGCTAACATTATGTGACGCATCGGAACGCAGACAGGCAGACAGTAGCCGTGACGCGTCGCAGACAGGTAGACTGTAGCTGTGACCCGTCGTAGACAGGTAGACAGTAGCTGTGACCCGTCGTAGACAGGTAGACAGAAGCTGTGATGCGTCGTAGACAGGTAGACAGTAGCTGTGATGCGTCGCAGACAGGTAGACAGTGGCTGTGACCCGTCGTAGACAGTAGCTGTGACGCGTCGCGAGACAGTAACAACCGTCCTGTTCATCCAGACCACGTAAGATGTAAAATGAAATTCCTTTAAAAAAAAATTTTACCAAAACTGATTTCAAACAACGAAATTATATATATATATATATATATATATATATATATATATATATATATAATCATAATGTGGGGTTTAAGGTGTTTTAGAAGTATGTTAATGGGTTGGCAGGTGTGATTCCAAGGTAGCTTGATGCGGAGTGTGAGTTGAAAGACGGCGTTGCGATGTGAAGCAAGTGTGAACCCACTGGCCACACCACTCACTCTACTCCACTGGTAATTGTGTTTTGTGAATGGACGCCAGCCATTCACCACCGCCGCCACCACCACGCACACACACACACACACACACACACACTTCGTTTTCTGTTGAGGTAGTGATGGTGGTGGTTGACCCGCACTCCGTTTTCTGTTTGTGGGGGGAAGGGGGGGGCGATGGTCGTGTTGGTGGTTGACCCGCATCCCTCGTTTTCGGTTTAGTTGGGGTGGGGTGGTAGTGGTTGTTGACCCGATGGCTCTTCTCTGTTTTGTGGGGTAGTTGGTCGTGGTTTGTCCCGCTTTCCGTTTTCAGTCACAGGATGGATGGTTGACTCACTTTCCTATTTTCTGTTTAATGATGGTTGATGGTGGTTGACCTGATTTCCGTTCACGCCGTGGAGGGAGCTCATGTTGGTTGACTCAAAGTCTCCGTTTTCTGCCGCTTTTTGTATTGATGTTCAAACTGGTCAGCTAGTTTCACATTTGTCTTATTTTACCGGTTGGTGGCCCGCTTCCCGTTTTCTACTTGAGCCAGTGGTCGACTCTGCTCCTATTTATTATACATTGGTAGTTTGGTGGACACGCTCCCCGTTTGGATGTCGTAGTTGAACTGTTTACCGTTGGTTCTGATGGTTAATCAAGTTGTAGTTTACTGTTGTCGTTGTTAGTTTAATGCTTATCTGATTACTGTTAATCCCGCTTCTCGTTTTCTCTGTGGTGTTGGTCCTCGTTTTCTCTGGGTGCAGGCGGTTGGCAGGCTGCCCATAGTGGCTGCCACACTTACTGTTTTCCAAAGGGGATTTTGCTTTGGTTTACCATACCATTTCTACGGATTTTTGTTCGTGGTCTTCCCGTTTTTTAGTTCTGTTCGCCGTTGATTTTCTCGTTTTTGTTGTAAAGAATGATCCACTTCCTGTTTTCACGTTGTGGTCTTTTTTTTTTCTGTTTTTCTGTTGGTGAAGCGTCTTTCCGTTTTCATTCATTGCAGTTGCTGGAGTCTTTTCCCGTTTTCATTCACAAGTTTGTGTAGGCTCTTCCTGTTTTCGTTCGTCGCAGTTGGTGTAACCTCTTCCTGTTTTCCTTCAGTCTAGTTGATGTAGCCTCTTCCTCTTTCCGTTCAGTGTTGTTGATTAGCCTCTTCCTGTTTTCATTCAGTACACTTAGTGTAGCCTCTTCCCGTTTTCATTCAGTCCAGTTGGTGTAGTCTTTTTTCCCGTTCTCTGTCGGTTCTGGCGGGTGACCGCTGTTCTGGTGTTGCTCGTGTCAGCGTGACGGGGTTCGTGTCCTTAGGCCGTTTTCGTTTTATTATTTTCCTTCACTTTTATATATTCGTTTTGCTTGGTGAAAGTGATGGCTTTTAATAGTGGTCGCCATCTTCATCTTCATCACTCAGAATCACTTTTATGGTGAAAGTCATACAATAACACCATGGACGCCCATTATATATATATATATATATATATATATATATATATATATATATATATATATATATATATATATATGACAGAGCATCAAGTAGGACAGGGTGTATGTTCAATAAATCCTCATGAACCGACCATGTTTATGACCTGCAAGGCTTAACCTCTCTCTCTCTCTCTCTCTCTCTCTCTCTCTCTCTCTCTCTCTCTCTCTCTCTCTCTCTCTCTCTCTCTCGTCAAGGGGTCAGGTCAGAGACCAGGTCGCATCGTCGTACCTCAAGGTTCGTCACCGTCGTGTTCCGAAGGTCGTACCGTCATAGTCAAGGGTCGTGCTTCAGGGGTCGTACCGTCGTGCTGAAGTAATTTGCGGGTCGTGGTAATTAGGTTTTCCCTGCCAGATGGACATCTGTCTGTCGTTGCACCGGCTGTGGTTGAGTTCCTGTGTACTGTTGTGCCATCTGTCCAGCTGTGCACCGTGTGCCGTTGCACTATTTGTCCTATGCTGTATACTTACTTGACCACCTGGCCTATCGTGCACCATCTGTCTGCTGTACTGTGTACCTGGTACTTGACACCTGTCTTATCATGCACCATCTGTCTGCTGTGCTATGTACCTGGTACTTGACCACCTGTCCTATCGTGCACCATCTGTCTGCTGTACTGTTACCTGGTACTTGACCACCTGTCTTATCATGCACCATCTGTCTGCTGTGTTGTGTACCTGATGCTTGACCACGTGTCGTATCATGCACCATCTGTCTGCTGTACTGTGTACCTGGTACTTGACCACCTATCCTATCGTGCACCATCTTTCTGCTGTACTGTGTACCTGGTACTTGACCACCTTTCATAACTTGTACCATCTTTTTAAGTGTCGTACTTAGTACCTCTCCTTTCACCAACTGTCACCCATTGCGCCATCTGTCCACTGCCTTTTACCACCGTCTGATGACGCATTTGTCCTCATTTCTTCACCAGCTGTCTCTCGCTGCACCGTCTGCCGCACCGTCTGTGCCATCGGCTTATTTATAAGAGTTACGTTTTATCTTCATATTACAAGGAAGAAAATCCTTGCAGCAGCGGCCTGAAGATAGACCTTACTTACCACATACACTTATAACTTTATCTCCCGTAAAGTACAGTTGGTATAAGTAATATTTAAGTCTTGCTTAATGATGAATCTAGTGTAAGTAATAGATAAGTGTTCCTTGATAGTACATCTCTGGTGCGGGTTGAGTGCTCTTAAAGGGTGAATCGCTTTTATTTTATAAGTAATAGTTAAGTAATAGTTAAAGGTGAATCTCCGGTATAAGTAAGAGTTAAGTGTGACTTACGGACGGGGTCTTGGATAAGTAGTAGTGTGGGAAGTGGTGCCCCCAGGCATGGACAGGGTGCGTGTCTGTACTCAGCCACAACAGTCACCACAAGTACCGCTACCTCACCACACCTCTCCACCACCACCACCACTACAACAGCGTCACGTGTGCATTACAACCGTAACACGGGTTATTGGTTAATGCTTCATAGGCTGTAACTGTTACAAGTATTATTGGTTCATGTGACGTGCACAGCGTAACTTAATGGTCTTATTGGTTCATGTGACGTGCACAGTGTAACTTAATGGTCTTATTGGTTCATGTTACGTACACAGTGTAACTTAATGGTCTTATTGGTTCATATTACGTACTTTAACTGTCACAAGTGTTATTGGTTCATGTTACGTACACTGTGTTACAAGTGTTATTGGCTCATGTTACGTACACTGTGTTACAAGTGTTATTGGTTCATGTTACGTACACTGTGTTACAAGTGTTATTGGTTCATGTTACGTACACTGTTACAAGTGGTATTGCTTCATATTACGTGCACTATGTGTTGCTAGTTCATGTTACGTACATTGCAACCGTTCACGATTTATGATTGGTTGCTTATCAGCCAGTCATACCATACTAGCCCACGATTGACTGCACATGAACCAGTGATCGTGGCAGTTAATGGTCTCAAGTTGTATATGAGAGAGAGAGAGAGAGAGAGAGAGAGAGAGAGAGAGAGAGAGAGAGAGAGAGAGAGAGAGAGAGAGAGAGAGAGACTATATTTCTCCTTTCATCAAGCTATAACTTAAACCATGTGTTCATCTTCGCTTGTATCTCTCTTTACAAGATGTTAGGATATCTGTCTCCTGTACAGCGGTAAGTCTATTCTTGAAGTTGGTCTTTAGGATACTTAATCAAAAAGGAATTAGGTCAGTTGTGTTACTGTATTACATTGCCATTGGAAAACGGGAACATGATACATTTTCTGTTGGTTCGTCTTCTTGTGTTGATGGTTCTTTCCCGCCAGATATAACAGCGGATTATTTGGCGGGAAAACACAGCTGGTAGCATAAGGGAATGACCCGTATCCCAGAATTTCTCGTGTATATTTTTTTTTAATCGTATCAGTAAAACTAATGTTTCCTTTCACAACAAACGTGAAGCGGAAGCTTAACGGCATCAGTCAGTATAGTGTGTGTGTCTGTGAGTTCGTCCGTCCATGGTATAAGATTGTTTATGAGGTCTACAATCTGGTTTATATATATATATATATATATATATATATATATATATATATATATATATATATATATATATATATACAGTGTCCACGAAAAACTTTGTCCGCCTCCCCGTACATTTTCAAAGGCGATGTCACACACATTTTAATACGGTGTCATCTCTCCTGTGCCCTTGATTACCATCGGCAGACGTTTGGGCATGGAATTGGCAAGGTTCCTGGTGTTGTCTAGGTCCATGTTTTGGGTACATTGGGTCTGAATCTCCAGAATGAGACATTTCAATACTGATGTTTTCTAGGAAGCAGCTGCCTGATCGTGTGTTCTGAGCGCCCATTGCACCTAGAAATTTCAAGTGTACCCACATTTTCTTGCTTCCAGGCGAGAATTCGGGTTTTCTTCTTCTTAGAAAGGTAAGAGCCAACCATCCTGCAGCGCAGGTGAATGAAATACTTCGTCCAGAAGAGAAATTTCCAAAATGAATTGGCAGCAGGAAGAGTGAAGAAAGAGCATACTTCCCTCAAAATGGCCTGAGGCACACTGAGGTGGGTTGTTGGTGTTCACACAGTTAAAAGCACTAGTTTCAGCGACCAGATTTGCGATGATTTCACAATGAGAGCGTCATAAACTTGTATCACAATAAACCTTAACCATGTATCGCCTTTGAGAGTAAGTGGTAGGCAGACAGTGTTTTTGCGGACATTGTACGTACAATATATAGGTGTTGCTGGGCTCCGCCTGCAAGTGGTTACACCGCGAGTGGAAAGTCGTCCCCAGCGAGGCTGTATTATTGGAAGTAGTCTCGTCAAATAACTTTTCACCCCCCTGGAAGTCATCATTTTCCTGCTACTTTAAGTAGCGCACACATGGAGCTGCAAGAGCTCCTGGAAACGGAGTCCTGGGATACTTAAATGTATATCAACGGAATACTTCAGTGGAGTTGTAATTAATTCTTGTTACACCAGTGCTCCATGATAAGGAAATAGTGTGTTACGTTGTACGTAGACAGGCCCAGGTGTTGTATACACTAGTCTTCCAAGTGTTGGCACTGTCTTCAGTAGGTGTACACACCAGTGTTGCAAGTGTTGGACCTGTCTTCAGTAGGTGTACACACCAGTGTTGCAAGTGTTGGCCCTGTCTTCAGTAGGTGTACACACCAGTTGCAAGTGTTGGCCCTGTCTTCAGTAAGTGTACACACCAGTGTTGCAAGTGTTGGCCCAGTCCTCTGAGATATGAAAGTTGAAGTATAGCCAAAGGACGAGTTGTGTCCAGGAGAGAGAGAGAGAGAGAAAAAAAAATCGTTGAATGTTTTCTGGTTTCTTTGGGCGGAGGCGATGTTGGTAGTGGCTAAATATAACTTTCAGTGATGGCAGTATTGCCGTGAGCGCAAGCGCTTGCCTCGTGTTGCCATGAGCGCCAGTGCTTGTGTTTATATTGCCATGAGCTTCAGTGTTTGTGTTGCCATATGTAGCAGTCCATGGGAAGGACAAATCACAGACAGCAAGGTGAAGCAGAAGGCTACTCCCCAACCACCTCTCCATCCGGCTCAACTGCCGGCTGGAAAAAGACGATTAAACAAAAAAAAGAATCATCGTGTTGTGTCATAGGAACATACTGCCATGGAAATTCTGCAGGAAAGTGCTTCCTAGAAAACGTTCCCCATTTTTTTTAAGATCTCCGTTGGCTGGAGTCTGGCAAAGACAGGATTAGTGGTAATCTGTATTATTTGATTGTTAGCTGATGTCAGTGTAGAATTTTTCTACAAGTGAGCATACTTTGGCCCGTATTGGTATTGCATCTCGTTGCTTGTTTTTTTTTGCCTCCGTACTGTTATTTCTGGTCGTTGAGTCACTGAAAAAGAAGAAAAAAATGAAAGGTTTTCGTCTGTTATGTCATGTCGTATTGAAATTCCTGTCTTTTGTGGGAGCATTATACCCTGGGGGGAGGGTCGGTTAAGTATTAGACTTTCCGGAGAAAAATGAAGACGTGGCAAAGAAAATGGATGATATAGAAAATGTTTACTGGGAGGTTAAGTGGACAGAG
The DNA here is from genome assembly GCF_036320965.1 of Panulirus ornatus. Lineage (NCBI taxonomy): Eukaryota > Metazoa > Arthropoda > Malacostraca > Decapoda > Palinuridae > Panulirus > Panulirus ornatus. The sequence goes on along the minus strand of NC_092244.1, from coordinate 5,306,317 downwards.
AGGTATTTCGGTTGCCGTGAACGCCAGTGGTTGTGTTGCCACGAGTGATGGTAGTGTTAAGTTATATTGCCACGTATGGGTATCAACACTAGTGTTGCAGGCGGGAGTCGTAGCTTGTGGGGGGGATCAGTGTTGGCGGTGTTGCCGGATGTGAGTCACCGAATATGTCGCTGCTTGTGAGAATTTCTGGGAGCTAGTGGAGCGCTAAACTAGTGTTGCCATACGTGTATTGGTGCTGGCAGTGTTGCCATATGTGACCAGTGGTGCTCGTAGGGTTGTGATAAGTTGTAGTCCATGCATTGCCTTACTATGGTTAGTGTTACAGTGTAGATGGCAGTGCTTGTTGTGTTGCTGTGTGTATCTCCGACTAGTATTGCCATACTCATCAGTATTAGTTGTGTTGCCATATGTGAGTATTAGTGCTAATAGTATTGCCAACATGATTAAATCTTTGTAGTGTTGATATATATATATATATATATATATATATATATATATATATATATATATATATATATATATATATATATATATATATATATACAGCAGCATCAGTAACAGATAGCCAACGGAAGCGTGTCAGGTGTGAGAGGTGGCAGCAACAGTGTCTCTGCCCCTAGTCAGCAGCCAGCGTCAGCAGCTGGGAAGAGCGACCGGCCAGCGTACAAAACAGCTGACGCGGCCCAGGCGGGTGGGGTGTGGAGGGGGGACGGAAGCATTGCCATGAATGGCCGACGTGGAGTGGGGTGGGATGGGGGTGTCTGTCTAGCCGTTACAGATTATTCATTGAATGAATGAATACTGGTGGAAGGAGGACGGAGTTTTTAGTGAGAGACGTAGGAAACGGTAGACTGAAACGTATATACGTAAACCCAGTGACCCGTATGGTGAACTAAGTCTGACAGTACAAAAGTAAACTAGGCCTGACCCAGTACATTTGTAAGCTTATTGGTAAACTTGTGTCTCCCTGATGATGGTGATTATTACAGGAAGTGCACTTGGGAACTGTATCTGTTTTATTGTTCCCCTGATGTAGGGATATATTTATACACACACACACACACACACACACGGCATGTAGCGTTGTAACATACGGTAGCTTAATAGCTTCAACAGGAGCAGCATCAGTAACAGATAGCCAACGGAAGCGTGTCAGGTGTGAGAGGTGGCAGCAACAGTGTCTCTGCCCCTAGTCAGCAGCCAGCGTCAGCAGCTGGGAAGAGCGACCGGCCAGCGTACAAAACAGCTGACGCGGCCCAGGCGGGTGGGAGTGTGGAGGGGGGGACGGAAGCATTGCCATGAATGGCCGACGTGGAGTGGGGTGGGATGGGGGGTGTCTGTCTAGCCGTTACAGATTATTCATTGAATGAATGAATACTGGTGGAAGGAGGACGGAGTTTTTAGTGAGAGACGTAGGAAACGGTAGACTGGAAACGTAGTATACGTAAACCCAGTGACCCGTATGGTGAACTAAGTCTGACAGTAAACAAAAGTAAACTAGGCCTGACCCAGTAAACATTTGTAAGCTTAACTTGGTAAACTTGTGTCTCCCCTGATGATGTGATTATTACACGAAAGTGCACTTGGGAACTTATCATGTTTCATTTTCCCCGTGGACTCGTAGGAATATATATATATATATATATATATATATATATATATATATATATATATATATATATATATATATATATATATATATGCACATTTAACACTCACCAGCTCTCTGTTGTCTATCCAGTTTTGATTCATCAGATAAAATGTGAATTAAATGTCCTGTATTCATGTATCACTATTCTTAAATACCTGACGTAATTCCTGTGCCTGTATGCCTTTCAGGCGCAGTTGGAGGGTGGTGTACCTCATTGTGTAGTGGGGGGAAGACTGAGAGAAATGAATAAACTCACAACTGAGATCAGAGACTCATGATTGTATAGTGAGGGAGGCGAGATACACAAGATATAGTGAGGAAGATGAGGAAGACAGAGACGCACAGAGCGTGACGTTAGTGGGGAGTGAGCATTACAGGCAGGTTGTAGATATGGACGTGTGTGTGTGTTTGTGTGTGGGCAGAGGCCGCCCCGGCCTGGCCAGCCTAGGAATTGACCTGATGCTGAGGCTTACGTCCCCCCCCCCCCCCCCCCCCCCTCGCTCCTCAGCCAGCAGGAACAGCAGTCACTCGCCTTAGCCGGGAGGACAGCAGCCAACCTAAGGCATGGCAGGGTAGGATCCTGTCTCGCTTTCGGACGCAAAAACCAGCGGAAGATTTTACGTCGTACATTGTAAAATTATTCACAGAATGTTAATTACCTCCTTCATCACGTGAGCCGTCTGCTCCCCAGCAGTGAACCAGTTCCCCCCCCCCCCCCTCCCTTCCTTCTTCAGGTATCAGGTGGGCGGTACGCGTCCACAAAACTGGATTGGCAGTGAAGAAAGGAAGTGAACGTCGTACGCCCGCCAGTGGTCATCGCGCTTGCTGCCATACGTCGGATGAGAATCGGACAGCTTAGAGCGGGTTGCCTGACGTCGTACACGTCACACTCAAGTGGTCCAGCTGTCGTTCTCAATGGGGTCGTACAGTCGTACTTAGTGGGGTCGTACCGTCCTGCTCAAGTTGTTTCTCAGTCGTGGTCGTAACAGAATTCCCTCCCATATGCACTTTCACCATCTTCACTATCGCCACCTCGCCTTCATCACCACCACCACTTTCACTCTCATCATCTTTACTATCACCATCTTCACCTTCACTATTGCCATCTTCATCTTCTCTATCTACCCTTTGTACCACTATCTTCACTATCACTGCTTCAACGGAACTCATACATCAAATTTCGCAATCACTTGAGCTCAGATTATCACAATATTCAAAATGCTTTATTTTCACTATCATCATTGTCGTTACTCACTATCCTTCACCATCAACAAAGTCACTATCACCTTTTCGTCTCGTGCAGACGAAAGTGACGTCACCATCACCCGTTAGGCCGGCGGACACTATTATCACTCTCATCACGTCACCAGGCAGGTAAGTCTGCTTGCACCGGCTGCAGAGGTCACCAGGTGCAGTGGCCGTGACCTGGTGACTCTACCCTCGTGGTCACCAGGTGCGATGGCAGTGACCTGGTGACCGCCTCGTGGTCACCAGGTCCGGTAGCGGTGACCGCAACCTGGTGACTGCTTCGTGGTCACCAGGTGCGGTGGCCGTGACCTGGTGACTGCTTCGTGGTCACTATGTGCGGTGGCCGTGACCTGGTGACTGCCGTTCAACATGGCGGAGCTGGAGACTTCAACTCGCCAGCCTCCCCCATGTAGTGATCCTGGCCTCCCTCACCCGCACGACATGCACACTGACCACTCCCACTCTGGTCGTCTGGTATGATGGCTCTCACACGACATCGAGTTGGTGGTTCTCGAAAGCAGGCGCTTGCGGTGGTAGGAGGGAGGATGATGTGCGACTCCTCTCTCTCTCTCTCTCTCTCTCTCTCTCTCTCTCTCTCTCTCTCTCTCTCTCTCTCGTAACAACGTACGTGCGTGCCAGCGTGTGTCAGCCGGACGGTAGGTTACGTAACTCCCATTTTTCGTGGGAGGCGTCATTTGAGGGCCTCCGTTTTCCTCCTTAGGTTTACTTGTTAGGTGTCTTACCTCCTCGAACATTTGTTGGGGGTATATAATGAGGGTGATTTTATTTGGGAGTATATCTGGGGAATGTTTTCTGGGGTTGTACTTGATGATTGCATTTTTTTTTTTTTTTCGTTTATTATATATTGTGGAAATGATTTTGGGAGCGTATGTCTGTTTCGTATCAACTCTTGTGTACTCTTAGGTTCATCATCTTGTAAGTTAGAGTTTGGATAACGTCCGTAGGTGTAGTTAGGGAGTGGCTGATACATCTCGTTCTTGCCTCCTTATTTATAACGTAAATGTTTTGAACTTGAGCACGGCGTTAGGGTATGGCGGCCTAGCCTGTGACCATTAAGGATCAGGTCTAAATCCAAGCCGTCATTCCTAAGGGTCATAAGGTCGTGCTCAAGGGTTGTATCGTCGTGCTCAAGGGTCGCATCGTCGTGTTCAAGGGTCGTATCATCGTGCTTAAGGGTCGCATCGTCGTGCTGAAGGGTCGCATCGTCGTGCTCAAGGGTCGTATCGTCGTGCTCAAGGGTCGTATCGTCGTGCCCAAGGGTCGCATCGTCGTGCTCAAGGGTCGTATCGTTGTGCTCAAGGGTCGTATCTTCGTGCTCAAGGGTCTTATCGTCGTGCTCAAGGGTCGTATCGTCGTGCCCAAGGGTCGCATCGTCGTGCTCAAGGGTCGTATCATCGTGCTCAAGGGTCGTATCGTCGTGCTCAAGGGTAGTACTGTACTCAGAGGAGGTTAAGATACAGGAAGTCATTTAATTTCTTTTATCATGTAGTTGACGACCCCGCTTGTCTGTCCCTCCGTCCGGTTTGGATGGCTTTTCCTGTAGTGCTGTCGTCTTGTCTCTGATGCTTGGTGCTTATTTATGTTACGCATGGCTTAGCTGTGGCACCCCCGGCTTAGCTGTGGCACCCCTGGCTTAGCTTTGGCATTAGCACATTACCATTAGTTCTGCTGGCGTAGCTGTGGCATTAGCACATTAGCATTAGTTCTCCTAGCTTAGCTGTGACATTTTAGCTCACCTTGATTGTCCTCCCGATGACTTAGCTGTGATAATGATGGCTTAGCTTATTCACCTGGGAGTTAGCTGTGGCTGTGGTATCTTGGCTTGTGGCAGCATCGTCCAGGCCTCAGAACCTGGATGTACATGGACCAGCAACAGTAGTCTGTGGTGAACTAACAGACGGAGAGCTTCCGTTTCTTAACCGAATAACGGTTGTACCGCCTACCGTTAACGGCTTTCATCTTCTGTTGGGAGTTTGGGCAGCTTGAAAGGTCTGCGGGGCTAGGGAAAATGTGATTCTCTCTCTCTCTCTCTCTCTCTCTCTCTCTCTCTCTCTCTCTCTCTCTCTCTCTCTCTCTCTCTCTCTCTCTCTCTCTTTGTAAGGTGGGGAAATTATTATAGATGAGCCATCAACAAACTATTGATAAGTACCAGGAAGTTACAAGTCACTTATAAAGACGAGGGTACGACCCTCGGGTTGGACGGTATGCAGGACGACCCTCTGGTTTGATGGCCTGGTTGGTACAGATCTGCCATGCCCAAGGGTCGTGCTCTCGTACCCCGGGTTGTGTTGGAGATCCACGTATGTTGGAGGTGATACGTGGCCTGAAGGAGCTGCTGGTGGTTTTAGCTTTGGTGCTGATGACTTAGTCGAGGCTGCTGGTTGGCTTAGCTGTGGCTGCTCCTGCTTCCTGCTGGTGCTGTTCTTGGGTTTTGGGGCTTACATATGCGCGGAAGATCCTGCCTTAACTACCTGTGTGCCTGGCCAGCCAGCCTCTACCACGGTACGACCCCTCGAGCAACACAGTACGACCCTTCGGTCAGTTGACCCGGCTTTCAACATAACGCGGAAGACGATGTCATACCCCAGTGGCCACATATTGGTGCCCAAGGGTCGTATCGTTGTATTCGAGTCTTACCCTCCTACCCAAGGGGTCTTAGCTTCGTCCTCAAGGGTCGTATCCTCCTACCCAAGGGGTCTTAGCTTCGTCCTCAAGGGTCGTACCCTCCTACCCAAGGGGTCTTAGCTTCGTCCTCAAGGGTCGTATCGTTATATTCGAGTCGTACCCTCCTACCCAAGGGGTCTTAGCTTCGTCCTCAAGGGTCGTACCCTCCTACCCAAGGGGTCTTAGCTTCGTCCTCAAGGGTCGTATCGTTATATTCGAGTCGTACCCTCCTACCCAAGGGGTCTTAGCTTCGTCCTCAAGGCATAATTTCTCTAAACAAAAGTGACTTTACATTAATATATAACTGAGCTCAATTACTTCAAAGTTCATGAATTATTGAGAACTTTCATTCATCTGAAGTGATTAACTTATGCTCCATGTTTTATGAAGTGTAATTATAATTAACCTGTGGGTATCAGAGGATAAAGGTATCATCCATGAAGGAAGTGTAGACAGTGGCGAACCTTCATTCATGAAAGAAAATGGTGAACCTTCACCCATGAATAAAGTGTAAAGTGGCAAAATTTCGCTCAATAAGAAATAGGCGAACCGTCATTCATGAAGAAAGTGTAGAGCGTGGCGATCCTTCATTCATGAAGAAAGTGTAGAGCCTGTCGATCCTTCATTCATGAAGAAAGTGTAGAGCCTGGCGATCCTTCATTCATGAAGAAAGTGTAGAGCCTGGCGATCCTTCATTCATGAAGAAAGTGCAGATGGTGGTGTGTGTGGTGAGGAGGTCATCAATGGACAGCCATGACCACAGTCTACGCTACGCTTGCCATGTTAACTCCCAAGATTAAACTTTTTTTTTTTTTTCCTACCTAACCTTGGCCTGACTCTGCTCTCAGCGGATGTTATCTGCTCAGGTTACCATCTGTTACTCCAGCAAACCACACTTAGAGATATTACTGCATAATAAAAGTGTTTTAGCCAGCTTTTTCAAAAATATTATTCAATATATTTTTACGTTGAACACATCCCTGCATTCTCGAAGATTTATGTCAAATAAACCTTATATAAATGGTTGTAGGGATGCTATTCTTGTGTGTCATTCGTGCCACTGTGGACCACGAATGTTTCACATGTTCGTTTATGGAATAATATTTCGACCTGGGATGACAGAGTGGCGGGAAACAAGCAAAGTGTTGGTAGGTGAGCGGGCGGCGATCTGGCCACCTCCGACATATAAGGCCTGACCTTGGCTGCCTCTCGAACCCTCCTTCACGCCAACGACTCTGGCTTAAGCCTCGCACATGTGTGATAAGGATATGTGTATTTCATTTAAGCTTATCCTTATTTTGAGAGTTGATTGTACCTTTCTGTAGATTTAGTAATATTACATATTTCATTTTGGTCACAGAAACGTTTGTTCGATGTAATACACCTGATTTATAATGATATGGACAAGCTTTCTTATTAGGAATTTACATTACTGTAGTTTTTGTATTGATCTGTACATATTAATACCGTAGTAAAACTTGCACAGAATGAAAAGAATAAATGATCATTAACGATAATGACTTTTAAGTTTCTGCGGTGCGGGGTCCAGGCACACTCGCACTTTGTGTACAACCATGTGGAGTGGGGTTAGGCCCGGGGATAGGTAAGGATGGTGGGGGAGGGGAACCATCCTAGTAGACGTCCATCCACAGGGCGGACAGCACGCGTATATCATGTTCTGCACACATCACTATCGCAGTCTCTCGGGGCATTTCGACATGAATGGATGTGTATGCGAGTCTGACATTAAAGTCTCCCCCCCATTAAGAAATAAGAGGGATGATTGATTCGGTTGAAGAACGCCTGTATGTAATGTTTTAGTTTATATAATTTGTATGTAGAGTGTGATGACGTCACGTGTAAGGAGATTAACCCTACAAGTGTCTGGAGTTTGGCAACATTGACGATCACATCTTTTTAAACCTAAAGATTTAATAGTTTATTTGAAATATCAAAATTGATTGAACTTCCAGATTGGTTTCTTTTTCAATTTTGAAGAGAAGAACATATTAACCTTTATGATGAATTATGTATGAAGCAAGGTAATAATTACTAAGAAAAGTAATTCTGGAATCACGGTATGGCAACAGTGGGTGACGTCATACATGCCTTTCCTTCTGAAGCTGTCGACTTGTGAGTCTCGGACAGTGTTGTCTACCTTGAACCACGCACCACCTGCCTTAAACGTATAGTTCCTGTATAGCCTTAGATGCACTCTAGCTATATTTTAGAAACCATGATAACATTGTTCAATACTTCAGTGTTGGCACGTATTAGTTCCTGAAGCTAAATGAAAGAGCTCAGCTGTTCTTTGTTATCTTTTTTTGCTCACTCATGGAATTATGTAATATTTAATTATTCATTTATGATTATAACCAACTTAGTAGTGTGGCATCTTATTCGTAAATACATTTGTATGTACATATCAGTTAAACGTTACCCTTATGCTGAGGCAAGTAGTAATGCGTGGAACATACCTACCATGAAATACCATTGATTAACACACTCATGAATTTGTACTTTGATGCTCAAGAATTAATGAGAAACTCACATTCTCAGTCATGTGCGTAGACACTTGTAAGACACACTTAGTGTTGAGCGTCACACCGCGCCGAGTGTGACTCACAGTTTGTTGACATTGGCCTGAGTATGTGGAGGACCTGCGAGCCAAGGTGTGCTCACAACAAACAAATATAAACACATCCTGAGAGAAGCGAGGTCAGGCAAGGTTCTGGAGCTTTTCCTCAACGGAGAAATGACTCGCTGTAACTAAGGTCTCCTCCAGGATCTTGGTGTGCCTTCGGGTTACTGAATGTTTGGTTTAAATTATCTCCTGCATCCAGCCAGACGTCCTGCCGTAAGTGCGAGGCGTATGAGACCGCCCATCCTGGTCCGGTCCCTCCAGCCTGGCGCGAGGCTTGGCTACCATGTCGCCATGGCTATCTCGTTGGCCGATAGTGTCGGAGCCAGGAATTTGAGGTCAGTTGGGGGAGAGGAAGTAGTCGATTAAGTCCTGATATTTAGAATATCCGTGACTCGTGTACTGACAATGTGTAAAATGAGTAGACACGTGTCTTGGCCGAAGTATAAACATGTTTTTATGTGGCTACTTATATTGACTTGATGTTATTGTCACTTGGGGTAGTACTCTCTCCGATGACGCATTTTCTCTCGATATTAATAGGTTAGTTGCGTAGTTGATTGTGATAGGCTCGCGTCGTAATATTTTTCCTGATAAATTATGTATTGCGTCTGTGGTCATGGCATCTATTGTGATTACATATTCTTTCATGGTGGTGGTTGGGGTTAAGTTACCTTTCATCTTTCGGCTGATAAGTTATCTTACTCGCCGTCCACTTGTTGATGCTGCATTTTTCTCTCGGCGCCGAGTGTTTGATAACAGTCACACGGCGGTGGATTGTCTCTGGTGGTGCGTTGTCATCCCGTGATCGCTGTACGTCAAGCCTAGCTGAAATAACAGTGGCCGTTTTTCTTTCCCCTGGGAGTTGGAACGTACCATTAAGAGATGTCTACTGACGAAGGGATGCATACAGTTTTTAGTGTTTTAACCAAGCATTTATAGGAATACGGTACAGCAAAACTAGCTCAAAAGCATTCAATGACATCTTTATCCTTTTCATCTCTCTGTGACATTTATTGTCTTCATAAAACATCTTGAAATTTAGTCATGGACAAGTAAAGTTTTTCAGATGGGTTATGATTCGATTAAACGTATTTCATATGTTCATGTTTTTCTTTCTTGTAAAGTCCAAAACAATGAGACATAACAAATGTTGCCAATTAGTCGGACGGCAGAACTTGACCCACTTGCCTAGCTCAGCAGTGTGCTATCTTTCTCCCTTCTCTGTAGATATAACTTGGTTTTTTAAGGTGGTTGTTTTGTGTGCCCCGCCATTACCTAGACCCCGTCATACTTACTTGGCAAGCCACTGCGTCACGTGATTACTTTGTTGCTGCTGGCAACTCAAGGAAGGGGGCCAGTGTCATATCTGTTTCTTCCTCTACACTGCCAAGCTTTGGAACTTTTATTTAAGTCCTTTACGAAGATGTTAGCTACAACCTGTCACTTTTGAGTAAGCAAGTACTCCAATTCTTACAAATCTAGTTGATTGTTTTATTTTCCTCATGTACTTCTCTTGTCTTCATAGCCTTTGAGTTTGCCCGGGTCCAAGCCATTTAAAAAAAAGTACGATGTACAGCATTGAACCAGTATTTAGATAGTGAAGAGTAAGTCAGTATCTCGTTAAATAGGACTTGAAACATACATATGTTCTTTTAGCATATTTCAAATTTCGTATCAACGTAATGTTTCTCACCAAAATTCGTCCATACCACATGAAACATTCATATTAACTTATAACTAAATCAGTCGTTAACTCGACAGTTCATGTTAACAGGTCTCCTACGTGATCTGTTCTTGTTTGCGTAGCCATTATTTGTACACGGGTCTCTGTCTTGGTAAGCCTTGTTTACTGTGAGATTTATGTTAATTGGTTAACTGTAGCGCAATAAACATACGAATGTGGCGGGTCTGCCTACTTGGCAAGGGGTTGGATACTTCAAATACCTCTGGATGGCGTCGAGTGTGTCGTCTCAATGTGCTGGGGATAAGGAGGGCGTAATGATCAACATGAGTTCCCCCCACGTAGACCTTTCTTGTCTTGCACGGCGTATCATCTCCTATCACCATTGCGGGAGATTAATGTTGGTCGCATCTTTTGTCGAATAAGATTGTCCGCTGGTCAGCAAGTGTACATAAGGTTTGATGATGAAGAGGTTAGAGTTGGGTTAGTTTTATTTATTTGTGCTGGAAATTTCACTTGTAGTTAGCCTTGCTGGCATGTCCTGGAAATGTAATTCTTCACATTGTGCGTAACCTGGTCGTTCCTCTTTTTCAGGTAAGTCGGTAATGGAAGCAGCGACTGTCTGGGTGTGGTATGCTGGACGCAGAGGCTCGGGTATGTTGCTGAGATATGTGGTTGACGAAGCATGTAGATGGGATTAGATAAGATAAACCCGGTTTGTTTTTATGGGTAGTGGCTGTTTAACCCATTCCTTGAGCACGAAGGTACGACACTTGACAACGACTATGGGCGAAGTCAAATGCCAGGCCATCAAGGGTCGCACCGTCATTGTGGTCAAAAGGTTATGTGTAGAGAGTGAATGCATGGACTGAGTTCTTTAAGTGTCATTACTTCATAAGTTGAGTGAGTCAAGGGTATTTGAAGGCTTAAGTAGATCTAATTACTTATTACCCATGGATAAGTGGTGGCTTAATTGGCCACTGATTCCTGATACGCAAGCAGGTAAGGGGTTGTTTAAGAGACCACTAGTTTCTCTAAGGAGGTGAATATGGAGTAAGTGGTGGTTTGAGAACTTTATCGTTTTATGTGATACATACGTGCAATTTAACGTGGGTTTTAAGTGCAGGGGGAAGTGGGTTATGGTGAAGTTTGCAATACTGGTGAGTGGTGATTATTGTTGTGTGTGGGAAAGAAAATGTAATTATTTTGTGATGAAGAGGTAAACCGTGGAAAAGGTTTCCTGGTTTGTGAAGCCTTTCCCTTGGTTTCAAACCTCAGCACAGAACAAATTCCTCCCACCTTACCGAAGGGTTCTCTATTGTTGAATGGAAATGTGTTATAGGAAACCATACGATAGGTTTCTCTGGAGTAAGGTGAAACCATGGAAGGGGTTTTTAGGTTATGAAATGGAACCATGTAAGGTTCCTTTGTTGCATCATGAAACTTTGAGAGGTTTCTGCGTTCTAGAGTGAAACCATATGAGAGGTTTTCAGCAGTTTAGACAAGTTTTTTAAGGTTTCTATCGTGAAATGAAACCGTCGTGGTCGAGGTTTCCGGTGTGGTAGAAGGAAGCCAGGGGGGTGGTGTAGAGGGATGGCTTGGGTGTAAATATCATGAGAGTACCGAACTTCCTGTATGCTAATTAGGTTCACAGAATGATTAGCTTCCTGTCTGGGAGCAGAGACATGGATGTAATGTCACTTCTCCATATTGGGGGACTGTCAACTCTCTCTCTCTCTCTCTCTCTCTCTCTCTCTCTCTCTCTCTCTCTCTCTCTCTCTCTCTCTCTCTCTCTCTCTCCGTCTCTCTCTCTCTCGATGCTGGTGTCGCGGGACATCCTCATCATCCGTGTTATCTCCTGTTATCTGCCTGGTTGGTGGTCCTTATCTCCTCCTGGTCTGGGTGTGGGGAAGGGTCATGTGGGGGCTTGACTGCCTTACCTCCTCCTCACACACCCACCCGCCCACACACCCACTCACCCCCAGCAGCCAACCGTGGCTACGTATCTCCCCCCCCCCCCCCTCCCTCCATCTGTACTTTCCTTGTCTCATCCCTCCCACGTCAACAGCTGCGGAGTGGACATGTGTCCCAACTGAGTATTGTCTCACCCACATGTGTCATGTGTCTCCCACATGTGAGCCGTCACCCAGCCTTCGACATGAGGACCCGCCACCCCTCCCTGTGTTGTTCTCTGACGACACACACACACACACACACACACACACACACACACACACACACACACACACACACACATATCTTGTACATATATATTAGTAGTAGTAGCAGTAGAGGTATGGTATCACAGTACCTGTGTTACGGTACTCCTGCAGCATTTAGACTGAGCTCCATGCAGGAGTAGGGAATCGCTAGATTCCTCTGGAGAAAGACGTTTCCCGACAAACCTGTAGTCTGTTTCATCACCTGACAACGATACAGCTTCGCCGAAGGTGACTTTGTAACGCAGATGGAAACACAATAGTTACACAGATTTACATGTAAAGCTCTCCGCCCTGGGACATGTCAACACACACACACACACACACACACACACACACACACACCCGTGTATCCACATACGCATCCAAGTACACAAACAGACACCCAGACTTTCATGTATATATCAAACGCACATACACGTTCCCAGATGTTCATGCATACATAGATGCACATATATATCATATATATACTCGTATGGATGCAAGCTTACACACACACACACACACACACACACACACACACGGGAGCATGAGTCAGTGGTAGAAGCAGCAGCCCTGCTCCGGTTATGGGCGCCTGACGTCACACAGACGCCCACGTCCGGGCCATAAGGGCCCAAGACTGGCCTGGCCTGGCCTGGCCGGCTCTTCCCTGGCTGATGGCTGCTGCCTCCCTCTCTCTCTCCCCGTTGTAGGTAGGCTTATGACTCGGAGAGAGAGAGAGAGATAGATAGAGAGAGAGAGAGAGAGAGAGAGAGAGAGAGAGAGAGAGAGAGAGGTTAACCCTTTGGATACGACGCCTAGATGCTTGGGTATTTTTCTTGTGTTTACGCCTTTCCCAGCTTAGCCGAGGTAACTTCAGGAACTGAGCCTTTTAAAGACAAATCCTCGTTTGCCTTCTTCTTTTGTTCATACTCTTAGAAAGTGATCATATAGGAGGGGAGGATTCCCATCCCCCCCTCCCCTCCCAAGTCTCCATGGGTACGACACGCTGGGAATACGTGGGTAGCAGTCTTTCTCCCCTGTCATCAGAGATAGGCTCTGTAAACACAACGAGAACATTTACTTTGACCAACCAACAAGATTGAACGTTGACTTCATGAGAACAAATCAGAATCATCGTCAGTAATTATTATGAAGAACTGTGAAATTCGATAATGGGTTAAGCTTTTCAGAGACCGGATCATTTTCATGGTTGAGTTCAGGCGAGTGATGGGAGGAAGGGTGGTTGTCACATCTGGGTGGATCCTTCTGTAGCTGCCAGCTCCGGCCTGTGTCACACCTGCTGGCCCAGGCTCCTCCATAACACCACAGGTGTGGTGTGAGGCCGTTTTGCTGGGTCATGATAGGAGGCGGCTTGATTTGCATGATTTTTAGACATGTTTTTTTTTTTTCTGCATTGCCTTTGGCCTCAAGTAACAACCTAATCTTAACCTTGAGTTCTCGAGCGGGACGGAACGACCTTAGAGTATATGAAGGTTCTAATAGCCTTTGACCTGACCCTTAAGGTCAGAGGTCAGGTCGTCGTTCCTAAAGGTCGTCTCAGGTCCCGCCTCGTCAGAAGCTGAGCAGGCACGGAATGGAAACACTACCTTCAGGTGCGGGGTTTCCAGCGTTCACTGTTGACACGGTGTCTGCTTCAACCCACTTGTGTGTGAGTGGCCATAACCCCAAGACACATATTCCCCTGTCATTCCTTATAGTAACCTTGGGCTGGTGAGGTGAGGGTGGCAAGTGTGCGGTCAGTGTGTCAGTGTGGGAGGGTCGCCCCGTCGCTGGTGGGTTGGCCCAGTGTCACAACACCTTAACATGCACCACTACATTGCTATGCTTAGGAACATTTTTCACTCCGTTTTCCTTTGCTTTATTCATATTCATATTATTATTATTATTATTATTATTATTATTATTATTATACTTTATGACGAGTAGAGAGTGATTGTGAGCGTATGAGGTCATACTACCTCGCTAACTCAGGAAATGGCGAGCAGTCATAAAAGGAAAAGAAACAAAGTATTATTATTATCACAGTATAGATTATCTTCTATAACCCCAGGACTCCTTTCACTAAATGGGCTGCTGCACCGCCAAGGCTGCGCTGCGCTAACTCCAGTGGTTGGGAAACGTGGACTTCCTTTAAGTGAGAAGTTCTTGGACAGGCAGACTGAAGTGTTTTATATATAGACAAGGTTGTTTGGTTGTTTGGGCTGAAGTATTCATCAACCATCGTGGTCATTAAGGTCATGCTATGTCCATCAGCCCATCTGTATGTATTTTTTATTAGAAATTTAGTCTTCATATTTTCAGAATGTATTAGGCATCTTGAAGTCTGTATAGTAGTAGATATTGAGACATTTTTCATGAATATAAATCTTCAAGTTTTCTTCGGAATCGCGAAGGAATGTTCACCCACTCCAAGACCTCCAAATTTCCCATGGAAAATCTGGGACTAATTATATCACACGTACTGAGAGACCTTCATTTTTGGTTCACATGAGCCAGTGCTTCCCAGTGTTTACGTCTGTTGAATCTTGTAGAATATCACATGGATAGGGTTCCCGGCTCACAACACGACCCGGGAGGGGAGGTGGTGGGGGAAGTACATGGTCTAACCCCGTCCGGTTATATGATTTGTAAATTTTATCCGAGTATGATGCGGTAGTACGCGGAACTGAAGGAGTTAAACTGGAAACCATCTTTCTTTTTCATCTAACGGTACGAACCCTGGATCTGACCACCATAGCTCAAGAGTCGTACCAGCGTGCTTAAGGGTCGTATAGACGTGCTCAAGGGTCGTACCGATGTGCTCAAGTCATACCGTCGTGCTCATGGGTCATACCATCGTGCTGTAGAGGCTGGCGATGTCATGTTCTGGGGTAGGGTCAGGTGGGGGGGTGAGGGGGATAGAGGGTGTCGTCATATCCCGGCGGCGGGACCGGGATGATTGCGTCACGTGACGTCATGTTGACGGTGATGCAACTTCCGGTTGCTCTGTTGTCATTCCTTGTGGGTTAGAACATTATTTGTCTTTTTTTTTCTCTCAATTTTGACTCTCCATTTTATAGGAATCATAGTTTAATTTTTTTCCCTTAGAATGAACATGGATATGTGTTGACACATCATCTGCCATGTTTGAAACAGGAGTTTGTTTTGTGTACATATGGGACGCAATTAGATTTATCTGAAATAAACACGAGCGTATGTGACATGCGCATTTAATTAAGTGGGTGAGTTATTAATAATATATGCGTAATTACGTATCTGTGCTGTACGGGGAGGGAGTTGTTCACTCATTGGAGCCCCCCCATCTCTTGATCATTCCCGACTATCGTAAAACTTTTTAAAACTTTTCTGTGCTGCCCACGTTCACTCTCCCAGATCCCGTTTTACACATTCGTCCACCACCACAACACTGTAAACGTACTTTTCTACATCTTTCACAACAAGGTTCTTGTTTGATTTCATGGTATGTCCTCTGGTTGTTCTATCCATTCATGTGTGTATGTCTGCGTCATCAAGCTGCTTTAAAAATTTAAATAATGTGTGCGTTTGTGTACGCCTTTGTTGTCTGGTATTCCCCCATCCCACTGAACGTCTTACACAACCAAGGAGCCACTTTCCAGTGCCACATACCGCTGAATGTATCACTTAATGAAGGCACTGTACCCGAGTGCCACACACCACTGAATGTATTACCAGACTATGGAGCCGCTTTCTTCCGGCTGGTTTGGTTGGTTAGTTGGTTAAGCCGTAGGCCCATGGACCACCAGGGTAAATAAGGCCGTCACCCTCCAGTTATAACCACCAGTCGAAAAAGTCTGGGACGCCTTCTTCAGGTGTTACGGCCAATGAACACTACCACTGTATGTACGGTCGTCTTCCTTACCACACATAGACAATTTTTAACAAGTGTATACACTATGTACTCATGAACATTCTCTCTCTCTCTCTCTCTCTCTCTCTCTCTCTCTCTCTCTCTCTCTCTCTCTCTCTCTCTCTCTATCTATCTATCTATCTATATATATATATATATATATATATATATATATATATATATATATATATATTTGTAATACGTGTGTTATCAAATGCTTCCTCCCTTCGTCTGTTGCTGGCGGCTACCTTGCTGACGCGGGAAACGGCGATCAAATATATATACAATTTCATAGATATTTTAAGGAAACAAATATAACTTCATCAGAAGACTTAGGTCTTGATTTAATTAAGAGCTATAGTAATTACCAGCCAATAATGAACAGAGACATTCGTGATATTTCCATTCCTTGTCTCGCAAGCCAGTAAGGTACGGACATTCGCAATGGAGAGGAAGGACTCATGAAATGCGAAAAATAATGAAATGATCTTGAAAAAAAAATTGGTGGATCAGGTCATATGGTCACGTCATGCTCCAGGGTCGTTCACTCGTGTTCCAGGGTCGTACATTCATGTTCAAGGATCGTACCGTCATGGTCAGGTCAACATGAGTACCATATCGTCTCGCTTGTACCAGCGTTACAGTGTTCCGCTGTATCATACTGTATCACCAGAGGGTTTTTTTTTCAGTGTAAGCCCACATCAGCCGTTCACCGAAGGAGCCCTTAGAACATTGAGAACAGTAGGTACAGGAACGTAAAGAGTGGAACGAGAACGAACGAACGAACGTCCCTTTATTCACTACCAAGTCATGCCCTCAGGCCTCCGGTTTCTGAGTAGTCTTTTGCAGTGAGTGTGGAGGCCTCAGATTTCCCAGAGAGTCGGTATTTGAGTCATGTGGTAGAGAGGGTTAGGAGGCAGGGGGGTGGAGGAGAGAGAGAGAATATTGTGTATTATTATTGAATTAAGTGTCGCAGTTTATCCCATTGAGTACGACGGCTTCTGCGCAGGACGTAACGGTATGTTGATTCAGCACGACGGTGCGACCCTTCGGCACGACGGTACGTCCCTTCAGCACGACGGTACGACCCTTCAGCACGACGTTACGACCCTTCGGCACGACGGTACGACCCTTGAACACGACAGTATGGCCGTTAAGTATGATGAGGTGACCTTTGACCTAACCTTTAAGGATGTATGTTTCAACCTAGATGACCTGGTAGGTTTTGGAAAGTGCGACTGACGAATCTTCTAGACAAAAGACGTACATTACCCTTCCATCAGGACGACGCCGGTCACTGGCGCGAGGCAACAAAGGCAGGCGGGAGGAAACGCCAAGCAGGTGACCCACCGTGACGTCATGCTGGTGACGTCATGGTTGTGTTACGTCCCGGCCTGCTTGTAACTGCCTATTTATACTATAAAGGGAGGGAGGGCGACCCTCCATCTCTTAGATTGTCTCTACTATCGTACAACTTGTTACACTTCTGTATATGCTGTCCACAGTCAGTCTCATAACTCGCTTTATTCCATTCATCCATTACTATTACGCTTGAATACTCTATCTTTACATCTTTTTTTTAACAAATTTCTTGCCTAATTTCATGTCATTTCCTCTGGTTGTTCTATCCTTCCATGTCTGGAAGAACTGTTCACATTTGCCATATATCATTTTGGTGTCAAAACTTGAAGTTGTGATCAAATCACCCCTTACTCGTCTTTCTTCCTTTGTGGACACATTGAAGGTCCCTGTCACTCAAGTTTTCTTCATTTCGGTACCATTTCTCTCTCTCTCTCTCCTCCTCTGGACCTTCTCTATTAGCTATCCTGGGGTTAGTTGGCCTATAAGAAGTTTAGGTTGAATCCTGGTCATTTGACGTCTGCCTAGAGCAAGCGCGACATTTTGGGTTCTTCCCCCGAAGCGTTTTCTGTATTCAGTCTGTTTTCTGTAAAGATTTCCTTAGTAATTGCCGTGATATGAATTACATTTTCTTCGTACTGTTTGGTAATTTCAGTCCAAGAACTGCATCTCTTTGTTTCGCTTTCTTTATCCCTCACAATTCCTCTAAAAATGGAGTTAGTTCTGCGAATCGGCTTCATTTCCCGTTTAAGGTAGCCGTTTTGTCGCAGGAATATATATATATATATATATATATATATATATATATATATATATTACAGCGTTGTCCGTTTTCTCATAATAGATAGTGGCCAGTCGGTCCACAGTTAACCCAGCTGTTCATCCGCCCCTTAGGAAATGGTCGGTGAAATGGGTACACACACAGACACACACACACACACACAGACACACACACACACACACACACACACACACACACACACACACACACACACAGTTTTCAGATGGTGTGGTTGGAGAGTAGGTCTGTGTTAAGTATAGATCTAGCTAGCTCGTGTGGTGTTTCCTCGGGTTGGTTCTGGCCCAGGCGGGCCGGGGCTCAGGAGAATGACGAAGGTGGAGTGTTAGGTGAGCGGATGGATGACTGTGCTACTGCTGGTGGTGGATGACTGTGCTGCAGGTGGATGATAGCGTAAACTGTGTAGTCACTCACCCTTACCCCACCCCCATCCCCCCTTCGTGGCTAACCCCCACGTACACCCCCACCACCCCCCCCCCTCACGTGATGACAAGTATTTTTCACTGGCTTGTGTAGGTGGTAGGGAAGGGGGGGGGGGTGTGGAGGGTGTTGCAGGGAGGGGGGGGGGTCAGGTCAGAGAGAGAGACAGTTGGGTGGGTTGGACTGGAGGTTCACCATTCCAGTCCTCTATCGTCCTGTGTCAGGCCTGGGAATTCAGTAATGGACATCATGTGATATGTTGTTTCTGTTTCTATCTTGTACCTTCCATGTAGTACTTGTAACACATGACTTGTAGTGTCTCTGCATGCACCATGACGGGAGGCCTCTCAACACGGAGCACCCCAGTTGCACAGCCGCCATACTGCACAAGGAACCATGTTTTCCCAGCTACTGTACAGTCGCTAACCCCCAACACGTCTCTAACCTCCACACATGACCGAACTTTCCCTCTGCCTCAGCCATCAAGGTCCCTTCCTCTTCCCACCTACTCCCATTAAAAGGACACCATATGACACAAGAACTGCTTCAGCAGAGTAACAGAATCGTAAGTTATAGTCGGCCAAAGCCAACACACACCGTCAGTGCACGGCTGAGCAAATACTTGTAATGATGTTGACCATCGATCAGTCAGTCTGTTTGAGGATGCTGGGGGCATACGTGCACGCATCTCAACTTTGTTCAAACCTTCATCACTCTCTTTTTAGAATTAGCCCCCCACCCCACCCCGTAGGTGTATCCTCTGGGGGAACCCCCATACTCAACTCTCTCTCTCTCTCTCTCTCTCTCTCTCTCTCTCTCTCTCTCTCTCTCTCTCTCTCTCTCTCTCTCTCTCTCCTGGCATGGGTTTGGTCGCGTCAGATCAGTTGGCGGGTTTCGCCGTCCAGTCTGCTCCACCCTCGCCCCCTCCTCTTTTTGGCGGGGGGTTGAGGACCAGTACCGCCATTCCCGGGGTGGTGCCCCCTAAAACCTGCTACCAAGTTAGTTAGCGAGGCCGCCTCTGGGGGCGCCACACCCGCCTCATTGGGGATTGGGCCACGGTTTCTAGTTCTCGGGAGACGTGATTGGCTGGTGTTACAAGTGCTGAGATTGGCCATTCAAGGTTTCTCTTCCCTAGGTTTTTTTGTCTAGGATTTCTGATTGGATAATCAGGGCTTGGATACTGCAGCTTGATGTTTCGGATTAGATAATCGTTCCGAAGATAAAGCTCGTTGTTATGGATAATAGAGATTGGAGGACTGGTTCTCAACTCTGTTGATTGGGTGTCTTTGGCCAATAGCCATTTTTATAAGGAGATAAACTAATCCGTTTCGGTAAATCGCTCGAATAAGGTATAGGATTGGGAAACTCGATCCTGCATAAAACCAAAATGAATAATCCCGATTGGGTAAACGGCTCCTGGAGTACGCTGATTGGATGGATGTGTATGTTTGATGATTAGGGTGATCAGATTGTGTGTGTGTGTGCGCATTAATTAAATGTGATGTGTCATTGAACCAGTTATTTGGTAAGTGCTTCACATATGTGACACACAGACACACAGGCAATGGACGCTTCCGTTGTGCAAGGGGATAAGACACAGGCAACGGACACATCGGTCGTGGGAGGGGATCAGTAACGCGACCCGGCCTCATGCTGCTCCGTCACCCGGATTTAGTTAACGACGGTCGTATTCTTGGCAGGTAAGATACCCCAGGGCTGGAGGGAGGGAAGGGGGGTGGGGTCACCTAAAGGCTCTGACGATACGTGTAGATAACGAGACCCATACAGGTACTGAACACGTGTATTTGAACCGACGTTTTCGTGGTTTGATTCTGTGGTGGCCCCGGCAGCGCCCAGGAAGGTGGCCACATCCACCGGACTGGACTACTGGTCAAGACATGTGTGTGTGTGTGTGTGTCGTGAGCAGAGGACAAATGAAGAGTAAATGTTTAATGTCTTATCATGTGTAGAATCGATGTTTGTGCCGAACATTTACATTTTGGCGGACGTTTTGAAATAGTAGATATTTAGATTTTGACGTTTGTGGTGAGCTTCCCTGACCATTGTACAGACGGATGGCGACGAGATCCGGACGTGCTCAGGCACCGGTCTTGAAGGCTTTCACGGATATATATATATATATATATATATATATATATATATATATATATATATATATATATATATATAGTCACCGGCCATCATCATTCACGGAGGTGTACAGGTATACAGACGGAGGTGTACTGGTGTACAGACGGAGGTGTACAGGTGTACAGAGTTGAGGCAAGGGGAGGAAGGGAGGGAAGGGATAAAGAGCTGAGGGAGGAGCCGGACCCGGTACCGGACTCACTGGGGGTCCGGCGCGTCCGTGGACCAGCCTCACGTGCTGCCATGTTTGCCAGGATGACGCCCTTCGTATATATAGTGTGCGATCCCTCCTGGGGGAGGAGGGGGCAGCGCCCCGCTGACTGGACACATTTCCCCCAACACCCCGCTATCCCCACGCTCTCCCCGGTACACACACACACACACACACACACACACACACACCGGTACACGGTACACACTCACACCGGTACACGGTACACACACACACATACACACACACACACACACACACACACACACACACACACACACACACACACACACACCGGTACACGGTACACACTCACACCGGTACACGGTACACACACACACACACACACACACACACACACACACACACACACACACACACACACACCGGTACACGGTACACACTCACACCGGTACACGGTACACACACACACACACACACCGGTACACGGTACACACTCACACCGGTACACGGTACACACACACACACACACACACACACACACACACACACACACACCGGTACACGGTACACACTCACACCGGTACACGATACACACACACACACACACACACACACACACCGGTACACGGTACACACACACACACACACACACACACACACACACACACACACACACACACACACACCGGTACACGGTACACACTCACACCGGTACACGGTACACACACACACACACACACACACACACACACACACACACACACACACACACACACACCGGTACACGGTACACACTCACACCGGTACACGGTACACACACACACACACACACACACACACACACACACACACACACACACACACACACACACCGGTACACGGTACACACACACCGGTACACGGTACACACACACACACACACACACACACCGGTACACGGTTCGCAGATTAGATAGTCAGAGAGACGTGAGCTGGCGATCATGGGGAACTCACTGACTTGGTTGATGTCGACTTGAGGTCACAATGATGTTACAAACATCAACCACGTACCTGTAGCTTGACTCCCTGAACACGTCGGTATGATCCTTGTGCGCGACGACGGTACGACCTTTGAGCACCGCGGTACGACCATTAGGTATGATGGTCACCGCCATTGAGAGGACTGTACCGTCGTGCTCAGTGTTCACAACAAGGCAGGAGGTGGCAATGGGGCAGGTCGCTCCTCGGGTGTGGCAATAGTGGCACCACACACACACACACACACACACACACACACACACACACACACACACACACACACACACAGTTTCACCGTCAGTGTTACGACACACAGTTTGGTTGTACCAACCTCAGGATACTCCCTTTGTCTCCCTCCGTCTCGTGTGGTATGACCAGTGACCTGGCATGACCCGCAGGGGGGGCCTACTCACCCTGAGAAGGTTAAGGGGGGACTGGACGGTGCCTCCCGCCCTATGAGCCGAATCTGCCAACTGTTCATTCATTTGGTATTTTTTTTTTCCGTGAATGACAGGATATAAAGTTGAGGAAGGGGGAAACCTGTTAAAAAGATAGAGAGGCGTGCATGAGAATGTGGTATACGGGGGGCGACGTGCCTGCTGAACCAAGACAGATCAGGAGTAAAACAATGCAGTTGATCTTTGGGTGTTGATTGTAGGCAATGGTTTTGGTGTATTATGCACGACAGCTAGAGAGAGAGAGAGGATGTGTGCCAATGTGGTCGTTGTTTCGTGCTCCTGGCGCTACTTTCCTAAAGTGAGAAACGTCAACATACATGGGGGGAAAAAAGTCAAACTTAAGTAAGGGTGGCTTTGATGCTAATAGTGTAAATCAATTATTATATTTAAGACTTTGTTGTTGATTAAACTTGTATATTTTATTAGAGTTTCCTGGAAATTTCGGTGCCTTATTCGGCGATTGAACCAAATTTCCAGCTTCCAGTGTTCCAGTATTTATATACAGGTTTAAAAGTCCCGGTCAAATCAGAGTTCAGACGGTAAGACATACAGATGATGAGGTGCCCCGTCAAGAACATGCGGAAATAGACGAGATGGTTTAATGCAACATAATCGGTTTAACGCTCACCTTTACCTGAGACCCTGTCGTAAATATAAGTGTGTGAGGAAGTAGGTAAAGTTGTTTCTAAAATTAACGTCTTACCGGGACTTTAATAGAAAAAAATATTCAAAGGCCACCTGCTCCTTGGCGTGTTGGTGCACGTCGGCCATCTTGGCTGGTGACGTCACACTCACGCCGTCCCAGTAACGCAATGCCCGACAGGTCAGAGGCGGCATGGTTGCCGATTGTACATTTCCCCCCCATAATAATCAGTTCGTTTTTACGGGGCGTATTATTTCTATACTTTATTTACTTTTCTATTTTGTCATCGCAAACATGTTGAAGATAAGAATATGATTTGATGAAACTGTTGCATTGAAGTTGCGTAGTGGGGAAAAAAATATGTGTTCGTCGGCAACCGCGGGCCGGGCGGGGGAAAACAGTGACCTGTGTTGCTATTTTGGAAGGTGATGTAGAGATTCTCGAAAAAGACTCATAATAGAGGTGAGTCTCCCTTTAAGATGGCGTGAGCCTCGGTATGTAATGAGCCAGATGGCCTCTTTGTCTTGGGGGGAGGGGGAGTAGGATGAGTTAGTTGACTTGTTGTTTATCTTTGTATGTATCATCATTACAACGGTTCCCCTGAACCATGGGGGGGGGGGGGGGGTGGAGCAGGTAAATGGATCCTCTCATGTCATACGCCTCCTCACCTTACGCCCACTGATTTAGAGCGAAACGCGAACCCTCACATTTATATAATGGCTTCTGTTTTTTTCTCGGTGAGTAACATCTTCATTCACATCCCCTCCATACATTGCAACGCTTCCATCGCGTTCGTTTTCTTCATTAACCACACGAGTGTCTCTTTAGCTTTGTTGATATATATATATATATATATATATATATATATATATATATATATATATATATATATATATATATTTACTTATTGTTTTTGTTGTTCTTTTAGTGACGTCACAGGTAAAGTGCTTTGACCTGACGTGTTGGCGGGAGTACGACTATGACTGGGCGGACGGCGCTCACAAGGGGTCGCTATTCTGGTTCGCACTCCGGAGAAAACGCAAACATTGAGCAATAAATCAAGAGAGAAAGGCCATGTCCAGCCCATGAGTCATCGAGGAAAGGGCTGAGGAACTCATTCGGGTGATGACTTAAACCAGTAAATAGAATATGAGA
The DNA here is from genome assembly GCF_036320965.1 of Panulirus ornatus. Lineage (NCBI taxonomy): Eukaryota > Metazoa > Arthropoda > Malacostraca > Decapoda > Palinuridae > Panulirus > Panulirus ornatus. Next base: position 5,282,144 of record NC_092244.1, on the reverse strand, counting down.
GAGGGCTGGGTGAATCAGGTGATCAGGGAGGGAAGGGGAATTTTTCATGATGTGATCATGCGTTATTATTATTATTAACATTATTATTATCATTATTATTATTATTATCATTATTATTATATATTCGGACTATATTATATAAAAGAGTGCATGTAACCGTCTGCAGGGAAACTTTATTTTAATGGTATGATGGCAAGTAATGGCAACTTGGGTTAATATCCAGTCGATAGATGAGATATATATGCGTGGGTTGAAGTGGCAAGAGAGGAGTTCATGAAGTGTTGGGGAATTGACTTAAAAGACAAGAGGACTATCAGATGCACTTGAATAAAAGAGGGAATACATGACACATGGCAAGAGGGCAGGACAGACTGATGTTGCTGGGATGTAGAGCAGGGAAATTTTTGGCCATAGGGGAATGTCGACGTTAAGCAGGGAAATGAGGAGTAAGTAGTACAGACGGGCAAGGCCATATCTTCCTGGTGATTCATGGAGGAGGCCACACGAATTACTTTCGATAATGTAGTCCTGAAGAAATTACTAGACGCAAGACACCAGATACAAGTAATGATAAAGGCCAAATGACTCAGACTTGGGATAAAGAGCTTGAAAATTGTTCATGATTGGGGGAATGTTGACAGTGATTACACAATTGTGGACATTCTGTCATGAGAGAAAAATGCTTTCAACTTGAGCCATGAGGTGAATCCAGTCCCAGCCACAGTATGGTAGTGTCAGTTGAAAGTAAAGCTGCCCTCTTTAGTATCCTAAGTAGGCACACTTCAGATTAATTACTGCTTCTTTGATTTACTGTTTTACCTTTGAGGTAATCTATCTGTTTCGTATTTCACAAATGCAAGGTCTTGAGGTGGGTGTTAGACTCGCCAGCAGGAGGCAGCAATGGCTCCTCCCACCCGTGCCCACGGCCGCTGCCTCAAGCTCCGCCCATCGCTTGCCCGAAGTCCGGCCGTTAAAAAAATGTCGCTCCCCTTCAGTACGGATAGTAGGTGAGGGTGAACAAGGTGTGTGTGTGTGTCTGTGTGCTGCCGTCCTCCATACATATAATTTTACTTTCAATTCATAGTGTAATCATGACCCTACCACACGAGGGGAGTTATACCATAATTAAGAAAGACTTGAGCGCTGGATTCTGAGATTATCTATGGAGTCACACTGCGCAGGAGGTGGTGATGTGTGGTCCCGCCTGGGTCCTGAGCAGCACTGAGTGAGTCCTTCAGGGAACACGTGTGTAAGTGTGGCTCTTGGTGCGTCCCCACTCGGGCCAGATCCTGGTTGCAGTTCGCCTAGTAAGTGCTGTTATTTTCTTGTTAAGAGAGAAATGTTAATGATAACGTGACTAAACTGATGATAACAATACATTATGATAAGAAAAGTGTTGTTGGATTGTAACTTGGAAACGAGGGGAAATCTGACCGTATTGTGTGACGTATTCAATCCCCTCTGTGCGTGTTGCAACGACATTTAGTATGACGTCCTAAACGACCCTTGGGTTAAATGACTTGGCCTTTGACCTGACTCCTAAGGATGTAGTCTCGTTACACCATGAACACCTAAGGTTCGCCATCAGCGTGGTCAGGGGTCGTACCTATCTTGAAGTCATTACAGAGTATTACAAATCTTTAACACCTGCAGTACTCCTCTGGTCACGGTTGAAAGGTTAATTCTATTTATTCGTCTTATTTATTTTTAGGAATTACTGGCTTGAGGTTGATCCCTTGAGAAGGGTGACGCATCTGCCCAAGGCATGAAAACTTGGCTCCTCGGGTACGAAGAATTAACCTTTTGAGTACGATGTTTTGCTTCTACCCGACTTAGTAGAGTTAAGCCCCAGATTATCGTAGTTCAGTCACCAGAACTCGTAGACTTCACCCTCTGAGTGCAGTAAGCGTGTCACCTAATGATGAAAAGCGTAAATTTTGACTTTTGAGATGGCATAGCCTTGGTACTAGTAGAGTTAAGCTGTTGTGTTGAGATCGCAAGGCTATCTTACCACGCAGGCCTTGCCACTTCAACACAAAGCCTTTGGCACGAGTACGGAGAACTATTTCGGTGCAGTGATAGATATCCACCTGAACAATACCCTGGAGTACGATGAATAACCCTGAAAGTGCGATGTCTTGAATCTGTTGGGTACGATAACGTGAACCCCATAACGTACGATGACTAGAGTATCGTATTCACACACACACACACACACATACACACACACACACACACACACACACACACACACACACACACATATATATATATATATATATATATATATATATATATATATATATATATATATATATATATATATATCTTGATGCCTGATCATGCAGGAGGGTGAAAGGCGTGCATGGGATAAAGCGATTTGGAGCAGTGTGCTGCCAGTGTAGTGAACCAGGGCATGTGAAGCGGCTGGGGTAAACCATGGTAAGATCTGTGTGGCTTAGTTGTGGGTAGGGAGCGGTGGTATCGGTGCATTGAACATGACAGCTAGAGAATAGATGTGAGCGAATGCGGCCTACGTCTATCCCTGATGCTACCTTCCTAACGCGAGAAATGGAGAACAAATACGACAAAATGAAATGTATACTTACTTCCGGACTCCGCCTATTCGAAGCTGCTTCGAGAGTAAAATGTCGCCTTTGACGAGTCATTATCATTAGAAGTACAGTCTTGTTAAAGAACTTCTCACTCCAAAGGAGTCATCATTTCCCCACGGATGGTAGAAGCAAATCCTCAGACTGCAGGAGTCTATAGGATAAGTCCTCAGGCAGCTGAGGTGGTAAGTACTACCTAAATTTTAGTTCGCATCCAGAAGATAATGTAAACATTTGGCCATGAACAGGAATTCTGCGAGAGCCAAACTCCCTGTGATATAATGTCAAGTGAAATTAACTGAACGTAACTTAGCTAAGCTACGTCAGGTTTTGTGCTGTGTAGATAAACCTGATTCAGGTTAAGTGTTCATCCTGGCAAAGGAGAGTGACTGTGATTCGAGAGGTATTTATGCTCTAGGCCAGCATATTACACTCAAAGATTGGCTGCAAAAACCGATATTTTGTGTCCTGATAATATTCGCATGTAAGAAAATTCACTGTTTATTTTTTTTTATGTCAACGGGTTTAGAAATATAGAGAAAGCGTCATCCAGGTGCCCAGCTTCGCCACAAGGTTGCAGCAAACAACTTATTTTCGTCCCTCCTCATGCTTGGCTGTATCCATTTTCTCCACGGTGGGGTGGGTGGTAGGGGGCATGAGTAATATGGAAATCCCGAACGAAAGTGTGTGTGTGTTGTGTTGTGTTTTGTGTGTGTGTTTGCATATGGAGTGGTAACGTAATTAGGACTAAGTGATTCCTGGATTTTATTAACTGGGGCGGAATCAGTGTGACAAATCGCCTTACATCTTCAAGATTTTTTTGTGTGTAGAAATGTGATCTAATTTTTGATCTGTAGATGTTTGAGCTGGTTTAATGCTCGTAGATTTTCGGTTATTTACATAGTCTTATTGAAGGTTTACTTTAATAAAGGCCTGAAATTTAGGTCACTTCCTAACCTCTGTTTCTTCGAGAAGTAAATTTAAATTCTTTAAAAACGTTCTTAATTTGATCTCTTTATAAAGTGGAACACTTTTTGTAAGACTTTATATTTGGATAAATATTGTGAACGTTAAGTAGTGAATGAATCTGAGCATTAAATGAGACCCTCAGAACACAGACTATGATAAAGATAAATCAATTATGAGAAGTAGTTGTAGAGGCGGTAGGACCAGTTACCCGGCACCAACTGGTCTGGTCCGGTTGTGAAGAGTGCGTTAGACTGCTGCAGCATCGGGAGCTCACTGGTCTAGTCGGGGGTTCAGAAGAGTGCGTTCAAGAGTCTGTTGCATCCCCCCCTCCTCCTCCCACTGGGCAGGCGCCCACTCATTGACCCGGTTGTAAAGAAAGCCTTACGATGTGTAGCGCGGGAAATTTTCCCCCGGGCTAATGCGGTTGTAAAAAGTGCGTTAGGGCGCTGTGCTAGGAACATCATAAAGCACGGGGTTCTCTCCGGGCAAGCTGTAAGGGTGAGTATGTTATTATATACTTGAGGAAATCGAGATTGTCTGCGATCGGACCAGAGAAGCTGAGTCATTGGCCGACGAGGGTGGGAAAAAGTCTGCCTGATGTGAGGGGGAGAATGCGAGAAAAATAGGGTAAAGTTGAATATAATGCTTAAAGAATAACACTTAACATTATTGCTTTGTTATGGTCAAAAACTCTCTCTCTCTCTCTCTCTCTCTCTCTCTCTCTCTCTCTCTCTCTCTCTCTCTCTCTCTCTCTCTCTCTCTCTCTCTCTGTCTATCTATCTATCTGTCTATCTATCTATCACAGCACACGACACCGTAACAACACCGGGGTGAGACATTGATTAATCAGTGTAAGTCCAGTTATGGTAGTCCTCCCTGTCTGTGAATTATTTCGTATGGGAGACTTTCTTATATAAGCATTTCTCACACACACACACACACACACACACACACACACACACACACACACACATATATATATATATATATATATATATATATATATATATATATATATATATATATATATATATATATATATATTCAAACTTCGCCATTTCCCGCGTTAGCGAGGTAGCGTTAAGAACAGAGGACTGGGCCTTTGAGGGAATATCCTCACCTGGTCCCCTTCTTTGTTCCTTCTTTTGGAAAATTAAAAAAAAAAAAAACGAGAGAGGGGAGGATCTCCAGTCCCCCGCTCCCTCCCCTTTTAGTCGCCTTCTACGACACGCAGGTAATACGTGGGAAGTATTCTTTCTCCCCTATCCCAGGGATATATATATATATATATATATATATATATATATATATATATATATATATATATATATATATATATATATATATTTATTTATTTATTTATTTTATATTATGCTTAATCGGTTTTCTGGGGATGATTATTATTATTATTATTATTATTAGTGAACCCAGAAGCTGTAACCGGTTTAGTTTAAGTTCCTCTTGTAAGCAGACAATAAACAAGTCAGTGTGCAAACAAGGTTGTACTAAGCCTTGTGAACGAGCCGCCATGACCACAATGGACACTCGTGTATCCTAACGTTTGATATACTTTCCTTATCTTTTTATTGCACCAATAAAGGCGTATGAGTTCGACATGATGGCGCCGCCGTCCTGTGATAATTTCTTTTTTTTACCCCAGTATGATAATAGGACGCTAAAGTACGATAACCAGACGGAACACCTGTGGTTGTATGAATCAGCGCGCTACTGCCAGGCGTATCCGGGATGACGCGTGGCATACGATACTTACGGCTCTCTTGACTTGCTCCCACACGAACTGTGGAGTACTCAGTGCCATATATATATATATATATATATATATATATATATATATATATATATATATATATATATATATATAAAACGTGTATAGCCAAGTCGTTTCATCATGTTCAACGCATTTGGCTCATTTAATTACCAGATCAAAGACGAGTCAGGACAGTTTCTATCACTCGGTACTGAAGCTTCCGAAACCACGGGTACGAGACAGCAAACCGTCCGAACCACTAGTGTGAGTTAACAGTCGACTGAACTATAGTTGAGAGACATAAGTGCTACCGGGCTGGTCGTCTCAGCCTTAACCACAAGAAGGCTGTTCGTCCCGGCCGTTGACACTGCAGCAGTAGGTCGTCTCAGGTTCCTGACAGCGAGGCAGCAGGTCTGTCGTGCTGGTAGTGAAGGTCATGTCTTCCCAACGTTCCGTACAAACTCACTAACCCGGCATGTTGTTGTTCTGCCCAGGAACGTATGGGTAGCTGTGAGTATTGTATGAGTTAGTGTGAATACACCGTTTTGTGTCGTGTGATGTATGTGAACCCTGTGAGTTTTGATTAAGAGTTATTACAAGCACGTTCCCTCAGTCGGCTGAGATTAAATATTGGTAAACATGCGTGATTTTTTTTTTTTTTTTATGAGACGTTAAGGGTGACTGTTGTAATCAAGGCCTTCTCATTGAATATATATATATATATATATATATATATATATATATATATATATATATATATATATATATATATATATATATATATATTTCAAACTATTCGCCATTTCCCGCATTAGCAAGGTAGCGTTAAGAACAGAGGACTGGGCCTCTGAGGGAATATCCTCACCTGGCCCCCTTCTCTGTCCCTTCTTTTGGAAAATTAAAAAAAAAAAAGAGGGGAGGATTTCTAGCCCCCCGCTCCCTCCCCTTTTAGTCGCCTTCTACGACACGCAGGTAATACGTGGGAAGTATTCTTTCTCCCCTATCCCCAGGGATATATATATATATATATATATATATATATATATATATATATATATATATATATATATATGATAAGCTCATCCAGATTATTGACCATCCCAGTGGAAGACGAACAGCTGAACTGACTGCAGACTGCTGTAAATAATAGTGAATTGTGTTGTAAATTTTTGGTTAATCTGTAAACCTATTTTTAGTAGCCATAACTGACATGAGTGTGTATGGTATAAAGCCATGTGAGTGTGTGTGTGTGTGTGTGTGTGTGTTGGGGAGGGGTGGGGGTACGGACTTGCGATACCGGTTATCTTCTGTGTTATCAGTGGCCCCATGAGTCATCCCCCCCCATGTCTACACTCCCCTGGAGTTCAGGATGGGGGAAATGGAAGGAGAGGGAGGGACGAGGAGAGAATGGGAAGGGAGTTAAGAAGTCTGTATGATAGTATTTGATAGTATTGTGTTAGGCTACGGAGGACACACACACACACACACACACACACACACACACACACACACACTCATGAGGTATCATTAGTAAGACAGACGATAGCCTTTATCATCATATGTAACACAAACATCTGTCTTTATGATGTGCTAGAGACGGACAGGTGTTGATTGATCTCAGTGCAGCAGACGACAGCTAGAGATGTGCTATGTAGATAGATAGGTTGTCTGTATGTTTGCATAATGTATTTTGATAACATTCACTGTTCAGTGGAAAGTTCTTTGTTAATTTTATGGTGTTCTTCACGTAAGGTTCTCGGAATGACAGACAACTACGTTATTATTATTATTATTATTATTATTATTATCATTATTGTTGTTGTTAATGCTTGTTATTTTTGTTTTGCATTGTTTGATGAGCATTTTTACCCATAAGAGTCCGGACCTTGTGTCACTTGTTAATACATCGTAAGATAACTGCAACCATATTTTACGTGAAATGACCATTTTTTTTCTCATTATTATTCTTCTGTAGTGAATGATATTCATCTTAAAGTTGGCGGTATTAGCGAGGACGTTTACACACTCAGCTAGCAACCTTACTTGGGCTAAAACATCTGTCGACTTCACCTTGAATATATATTGAGTCAGTACAGCTTGATCTATTCTTGTATCGTGACCCATCTTATCATTATCGGATATTTTGTATTATAGATCCTTATACTGATGGCGTGGTCTTTTTTGTTATCGAAGTAATATCACCGCATGTGGGTTATCTTCGTAAGATGTTACGTAATGAGTCGTAGTGATAACGAGTGTGTGTTGCTGTTGTTATTGTGTGTGTGTGTATCATGACGTGACATCATCAGCGTTCGCTCTGCCGTCAGCGCTCAAAATACGTTCTAGATTGTGACGTTCGTAATGATAAGTAGGAATGGGCCGCAAGACGGAACCCTGGGAATATGTACTGTGAATATATGTTTATTGTACGTTTGAGATTTCCCCTTCTGACTTCCTAGACGATGTTTTAACTGGCGTAAATGATTCAAGGAATAGGAAATGCATGTGACCCTGGCACCTTTAAGAAAAACAAGAGTTTGTTTTTATAAATGCGGAGCACAGAAAAAAAGGCTGGAAATCGCAAAGAATGGAGAGCTGGCTAATAGGTTTTCAGAAGACGTTTGAGAAATGGGTTTTTAGAAGACATTTATGAAATAGGGAGGAAGTAGGTTAATAGGGAGCCTGGGAATAAGGAAGGGGGGAAAAGGAAGTCTAGTTAACTCGAAAATTTGTGATATTAAACCTGTGGTGAAGCAGGTAAGTAGAGAAATAGGGAACTTTTTTAGCAATTTGGAAGCTTTGAGAACAGGGGAAAAACTTTATATACAAATGGGGTCACTTTGTGAATAGGGTGACAGTATGCAAATAGGGAGTGAATTGGCTAGCATGTATGGAGGAGAGAGAGAGAGAGAGTCAGTCTAGTCTTCTGAGGAAGTACGTTGGATGCACTAACCTGTTCCTGTCTTCCCCCTACAGATAGTGTTGTGTTCCTGTAGCCGCTGTGTCGACTGCACATCGGGGCCCGCTCCTTCACCATGGTCAGTGCTTACCCATTTACTCACCCTTACCCATCGTTACCCATTTTACCTATGTTTAATCACATCTTACCCTTCACCCATGAGTTTCTTTTTTTTTCTTTTACACATTTAATCATTTAATCTTGTGCTTTGATGATGAATCAAGATACTCATTTTGATTAAGCGTATCTATTGAGCTATTAATCATTCCGATGTGTATGTTTGATTATTATTAATCACACTTTTAGCTCTTTAATTGGGTTGTTTGCTTAGTTCTATGCTGATGGAAGTAGGTCCTTATAATCATCTACAGTAGATACCTACAGTAGTCATCTACAGTAGATATCTACCGTAGTCATCTACAGTAGATACCTACCGTAGTCATTTACTGTAGATACCTACCGTAGTCATCTACAGTAGATACCTACCGGAGTCATCTACGGTAGATACCTACCGGAGTCATCTACAGTAGGTACCTACCGTAGTCATCTGCATTATATACCTACCGTAGCTTTCTACTGTAGACGTCTACTGTAGGTTCCTACCGTAGCCATCTATTGTAGTCATCTACCATATCTCTCAACTGTAACCATCTACCGTATTCAGCTACCGTAGCCATCTAGTGTAGTAACCTACCGTAGCTTTCTACTGTAGCCCTCTACCACAGTGGTCTGTAGTAGTCGAGTAGTCATCTACGGTAGCCATCTACCATAGTGTCCTACCGTAACCATCTGCTGTAGTCACTTAACGTAACCATCTACTATAGTCACCTACAGTAGCTTTCTACTGTAGCCATCTACCGTAGTCGTGTCCGGGAGTGGAGTTGGGTCGGGTTGAGTCAGCCAGTTGGGTATGACTCACTGGGTTGGCCGCCAGCCATCGATCCCCTCTACCTACCCTTCTACCTCCTCCTCCTCCCCTTCCCCCCAGAAGTAGAAGTAGAGGGTAGGGGGCCACGCGAGGTAGATTGTCGGGTTAGGGGAGCTCCGCGCGGTTAGAGGGGTAGATATTGCCGTGACGTAGAGGCCAAGGGTTTAGTCAGGAGGTAGAGACAAAGGGGGGGGGGGGGGTTCAGCCTGGAGGTAGAGGCCAAGAGTCAGTCATTCAGGAGGTAGAGGCCAAGGGTCAGCCAGGTCAGAGGTCAGTCTGGAAACACATTGGAAGGACAGATGACAGGAGAACTGATGGTCTATGATAAGGTTATGTGCCTGAGGACAGTTGTAGTGTTGTAAATTCCTGATTTATATAGATGGAGAAATGATTGCCATGCAGAAGGCACCTCCCCAGCCCTATTGTAGATGGAGACAGGATAGTAAAGCGAGAAGGCTCTTCCCTACCCACCACACCACAATCTTTGGGGAAATAAAGGAACAACATGCAGTAAGGGGAGTATACTGACTTGGAAATTCTATTGGAAAGTTTAAATGGGAGAAACACCGTAATGCTTTTGCGAAATCGGGATGCTCCGGGGCGGAGGCTTGGCTGTGGAAGGAAGAGAGGTCGAAATACGTGCTCATAAGACTAACTGTATAATTCGGTGCTACTCCATCTTGAATTGGGTAATATCCTGATAATTGATGTTGCAGAAGTATATGTCCAGCCATAACTGAAATGTATTGATAGTCTGTGCCTTTGTGTAAGCCTGGTCAGAGATCACACCGTCTTGCTTAAGGATCATACCCGTTGGTGACCTTTGAATGCGAGGGTTAGGTGAGTGTGCAGCCCATATTCTTGGGACATGAGCCGCCTTACGCCGGGCTGACCACCACTGGATCTGCAGCACCACCCAACCAGGCCTGCTGGTGAGAGGGCCTCTCGCTCCTGACCCAAAGGTGTGGTCCGCCGGCCGTTGCAGTACGAAACGCTATGGAAGTGAAGGTAAAATTCGTACATTAGGCAGACCAGTGAGGAAACATAACAGTTTTGTGAGGGGAATATATAGGTTAGCGTTGCTGACCATGAGTCACGCACGGGCCTGCCCGGTTTCCTGGGCGAGGCAGTGGGCCCGCAGCCAGCCCACCTGTTCGGCCTCCCCTCGGGGTATGGTCGATTAATGGGTACCTGACATAGGCTGGGATATATGTACATAAATGTTGCTTTTATGGCGGCCATAATTGGGATACTCAGTTACCTGTGCCGTCTTAGCTGACCTCTGCTGTCTACCTGCAGACAACCCCGGCCTCTACCTCCCGACTAATCCCTAGCCTCAACCTTCCACAGCAACATGTGCTGGACTAACATTCCATCAATAGCGTCACTGAATGTAACTCCCTCATGACTGTTCAACTCCACTGATGGAAGCCCTTAGTGATAGACTGGGGCATCTACAGCAGGTAGGCCCCATCCTCACACCGCGATCATCCCACAAGTCGTATCCAGTTTCCACGGAGGTCCGAAACACCTGGTGAGGTTGATGGCACATATTTAGGCACCTTAGTATTGACTGAGGTGGGACACTGTGGCCAACCCCATCCCGCTCAGGATGGCGGGTATACTATATATATATATATATATATATATATATATATATATATATATATATATATATATAGCCGGCAGTACAATGGTTAAAAAGTAAGCGGACCGAAACGAGGGCAGGGGTCAACTACCCCTCTCTGATTTACTTACCGTCGCTTGGCAGTTAACACGAGAGGCCCTGCCGTACATCACCCCTTGATCGTTCAGTGGTCGTACAGTCCCAAGGGTCTCACACTCGTGTTCCTGGGGGCAAGCACGTCAGGTCAGGTGTTAACTACCGAGCGACGGTGACTGAATTTCGATGGAGTAGTTGACCCTTCCCCCCCCCCACCCGTCGATTTGATCCCAATCGGGTTTTAGATTTATTTTTGTCACGTATATTTATATACCCATCCCAGACTTGAGGGGAGGGAGGTGCCCTTCCGTTCCACCCCTGCTAAGTCGTCCCAGTATGTAGCAGGGCACATAGCCCACCTGCCCCGAATCATTTTGAATATTCACCATCACGGGTGTCAAAGATGGCGTCGGGCGCTGCAGCTGTTCGCGTCCGTCTACGGCTGACGTTTCCTGCCAGTGAACTCGCCCAGCCATGATGAACTTCGACCAAGATCTCGCAGGTTCTTTGTATCCGTCACTCAGATCGCTGAGGACTTTGGTTCGTCGCTTCACAGTTCGAGTCCCAGGAGGGATCCGCTAAAGGTGGCTCACTAAAGCCTTTGTGGGTTGGAGATCCTTTGAAAGACCAGAACCTCTGGGCTCCTTCCCCCCCACCCCGACCCTCCCCTTCCCAGGCATGGCCCCCATCCCACACAGTCGTCTTTATTTCTTTTAGATAAATTTTGGCGTGTGGAGTCGTCGGCGGGCGCGGTGACTCACGTGGCGTCGCAGAGAATGGCGGGAGTCGATAACGGTTTTAACGGCCGAATTTAAATGTCAAGGTCGAGTTGGTGGTCGCCAGGAAATTCTTTGGAGAAGTTTCTCTCTCTCTCTCTCTCTCTCTCTCTCTCTCTCTCTCTCTCTCTCTCTCTCTCTCTCTCTCTCTGTGGCTTCCAGGCTACAACTCCACGCAGGAGCAGGGTAAGGTAAGGTCCTCTGGAGCGGTGAGGGACCTCGAAATTCCCGTAATTTTCATTCGTTCTCTGACGACGCTACAGCCTCGCCGAACGTGACTTTCCGTTCGTGGTGTTACCACCCACCTGTTGGCGGTGTCCGGGAACTTCTCTCTCTCTCTCTCTCTCTCTCTCTCTCTCTCTCTCTCTCTCTCTCTCTCTCTCTCTCTCTCTCTCTCTCTCTCTCTCTCTATCTCTCTCTCTCTTTATTGATTACTGAAAGAACCTAATGTTTATATGCGTAATTATGTATTAAAATTTTGGCATTGCAAGTTAAATCAATTATCGGCGCGTATTGCGGTTCGTTTATTATACCTATGGAAGTGACTGTAGGGGAAAAAATTATCTGCTTCATTAGTTATTGATAAGTGTATTTGCATGCCTCCTGCAGTTAATGTAATGATGATCAGTGATTATTTAGTTATGACGCCGGAGTCGCGAGCGGAGGGAGGGAGGGAGGGATGGGTTAGTGAAGCAGGGCGTGAGGCCGCCGTGGAGTGTGTGTGTGTGTGTGTGTGCGACCCCGGACGAGGATGTCAGGGGTTCGACCCACACAACCTGATGGTGGTAACCCTGAGCTAACGACTGTGTGATTACCCATTTGTACTGTACGGGGAGGGAGGAAGTTTTACACTCGTGGGGCCCCTATCTCTTGTGCTGTAGTGGGAGGGAAATGTACATTTGTGGAGCCCCATCTTCTCTTGGACATTGTCGCACAACTTGTAACATTTATTTATGTTGTCTGCATCATCCATGTCCTCAGTCATTTGTTCTATTCATCCACCATCTTATAGTATAAAAGTATTTCTTGTTATCATTTTTTAAAGTTTCTTGTTTTTAATTTCATGCTATAACCTCTGATTGTCCAATCCGTACATCTGTCAAACACCTGCTCACTATTCATGTCTTCGATCTCTTTTGAAAACTTACAGGTTGTGATCAGGTCACCCCTCACTCTTCTTTCTTCCAAGGTGGTCAGTTTTAAAGCCTCTAGTAGCCTTTCCTTGTGACTCGTCTCTCTTATATCAGGTACCATCTTCGATACGCTCCTCCGAACCTTCTCTATTAGTTCTTTGTTCTTCAGGAGTAGTACTTAAGCTATTCCTTGTGTGAACCCGTGTATCACTCAAGTGGCTGACCTCCTGCCGCAGGTGGTGCCGGACAGCAACAAGTGTGAGGGCGGGGGCAGCTGACGACGCCGGGACACTGTAGAAGGAGTAGGAGCAGCGCCAGCAGGAGCAGACGGCAGCGGAACCATGGAGACCATCAAAGTTGTCACGCCACACAAGCTCTCCATGTTGGTCAGGAGCGACAAGGTCAGCTGCTGCTTCCCTTCCTCCTATAATATGAGTAGTGTTGCGGGGGTGCAGTGTTCCTGGTGTGTTGATACGGGGAGGTGGTAATGTTGATGGTGTATGTGTGTGTGTGTGTGTTGTAGTGTTGATGGTGTGTGTGTGTGTGTGTGGTAGTGTTGATGGTTGTGTGTGTGTGTGTTGTAGTGTTTCTTATGTGTTGTTGCAAGGGTTGTGGTAGTGTTTCTGATATGTTGATGATGTGTGTGCGTGATGTAACGTGACTGACGTGTACGGAAGTGTTGCTAATGTGTTTTGCCTTGCGTTTCGTGTAGTGTCGAACCGTTCGTTAATGTGCAATGAAGAGATGTATCTCAATTTCAATTTTATAATGGAAGAGCAAGTGCCAGGAGGGAGGTGTGTAGGGAAGGGAAGGTATGGGGAATGAGGAGTGAAGGGATAAGGATGGTGTACATGGGACTTACTCGAACTTAGCTGGTCTCTAGTGTGGAGAGGAGGATTGTGAGTGAGGCATGGCTCCGGGCGGAGCGTCACTCCGTGGGGTGAGGGTCCTGTGTTGCTGGGGACGATGCATACTGGCAGCCAGGCACGAGGACATCAAAATGTTTTATAAACATTATGACTAAATGAGAAATTAAGAGACGAGAGACAGGGATTTTGCATATGTTGATCTGTGCGTGTGTGTGTGTGTGTGTCTAAAGCCGAAGAGGCTGGGAGAAGGGACGTTCATGGCGTGTGTATACGAGTGTGTTTGTGTGTGTATGGAGGTTGGTGTAGCCTTGAACACGACCACAGTCAACACTGTTGTAAAGATTGGTGTTATCTTTATTAGTAGCTGTTATTGTCACATCGCTCATGTTTATAGTCACACAGATAAGATGTCGGGGGTAAGAAGAGAGAGGCTGGGGAGGGGGTACATCATCTCCACTGACCAGACGGGCGAGTCGAGAGACTGGACATGAGTCAGGAGATGAGTGTTGGGAGACCAGACATGAGATTATCGAGTATTCAGTGTTGTTTCTGTGGATGATAGAGTTCCTTCCTTACGTTGAGACCCTTTTTTAAGATGATTGTGTGTCTTAAGGGTGTGTTCCGTTGACCGTTAACACACTGTTCATGGCTGCTGCTCCTCTTGCAGGCGCTGATCATCGACAGCCGCACCTTCTGCGAGTTCAACACGTCTCACATCCTCAACTCCATCAACGTGTGGTCCTCCAAGATACGCAAGAAAAGGCTCCAGCAGGATTCGGTCAGTTGCTGTTTGTTGCTTCGTCTGTGGCCAGCATGCTCTCGTGCACCTGCCTGTCTGGCTGCTGTGTGGTGTGCGCTGTTGTATGGTATATGTGGAAGAAGTGTACCGGGAAGTTCCTCATCAATTAATTCCAGTCCATTTCATGATATAGGAGAGGAAGGATCATGCGGTTAAATGTACACATATTATAGTTAGAATTTTATATAATTTACGTACTCATAGCTTGGGTAGAGATTTGTTACGGGATGATAAGCCTGTTACGCCTGGGTGTGACGCTGGCGTCACAGTAGGGGGAGAGGAGATGTTGAAGGCCTCCTCATATTCCTATAGATAAGTTGGTCCATAGAAGTAATTCCCGTATGGTTGTGATTGGTTCGAGTTTTAGTGACTGGTAGATGAGTATAGGGTGTTTATAGCTATGGTGAAGTGATGTATGATGCGTTATTGTGTGATGCAGTGATGTATGGTGTATTCATTTAGGCTCTCAGTTGCCACTGATGTATTGTTTTATGGTGTGGTGATGGTGATGAGTTAATGCAATCCTATATAATGTACCTCAAGCTTAGCTCCAATGACCCCCACATGCTGTCAAGTCCTACGACCTTCCCACATACCACCAGATCCCACGACCCTCCTCCTCCTCCTCCCCCCCACACACCTCCAGGTCCCAGGACCACTGTCCCAGAGCACGAGCTGGGCCTTACGACTCCCTTTCTCTGCTACACGACAGATCTCGGTGCACGACTACTTGCAGCAGGCGTGTCAGGTGTCGGACCTCCACGACGAACTGGACATCATCGTGTACGACCAGAATGCCAACACGCTCTCCTCCATCCCACAGGACTCCTTCCTGCACGTCCTCCTGAACAAGCTGGGCCGCGCCTTCCCCTGTGTCTACCTCCTGGCAGGTCAGTCTGCAGGGGCTTCTCCCTCCTGTGGCCAACACGACGGGTGTTTCCCCTATCTTGTCACATTTGGAAAATCTAGATGGATAGAGTGAACCCCTGATATTACTGCTACTCTATCCTTGAAGTGTAATCTGATCAAGACGATGTAATTATCATTTGATTTAATTTTTTTTTTCTTTTCTCCTCCTCCCCCCCCCCCCCCCCTCCCTCTCCCCCGGCACTGACTTCTTTCATGGCTCCACATGGCATCCACCTCAATGACACCTGTCTTCATGACCTCTCTCTCCCATGGTACTGCTTGCATGACCCCCCCCCCCCCTCTCATGGCACAATTCCCATAACCTGGCACACTCTGCCTCTCGACACCACCCTCCTCATGACGCACACCACTTTTCTCCGTCACCCGTCACTGCTTGACACCTCCCTCCCTGCATCTCTCTCACGAATGCCACTGGGGTCCTCCCTCCCTCCCTGATGACACTGTACACCCTCCACCCCTCATGCCCCGCCATCTGGGGGAGGCAGGCGGGTTTCTGGAGTTCCAGGCGAGCTTCCCGGAGCTGTGTGAGGACTCGAGCAAGAAGTGCACTCCCCTCACCACCCAGTCGCAGCCGTGCCTCCCCGTCTCGAACGTGGGGCCCACCCGCATCCTGCCCTTCCTGTACCTGGGCTCCCAGCACGACGCCAACAACAGACAGCTCCTCTCGGTGAGTACCACACGCCTCACCACACGCCCAGTACCACCAGCACTACCACTCCTCCTTGGGCGCCATCTAACTTCCTGCCCTTTTGGGACATTGAGGGGATATCGTAGGACACTAGTGGGGGAGTGATAACGGCACCGGGAGACCACATATGACTCTAGAGAGCGTCACAGAACAATTGATTGGCGTTCTTGAGTACAGGGAGGCGTGTCCTGTGGCACTGGAAGGCGTGTCTTGGGACACTTGAAAAGATTCCGGTTAGTGAGTGACAGGTTAGGATGCGTCCTGTCATTGGAAGGCGTCCTTAGACAGTCCTGAGATAGAGGGGACATCCTTGGAAACTAGGATAGAGGTGAGTGGCCATATTTGTGTGTGGGTGGACAGAGCAAGGGTAATAGGATCTCAGTAATATGCACTCGCAAGTTATGTCAGTTTTGTTATTTGTAAGTTGGCCATGAGCAAGAGATAAGGTTCCCGGTGTCAAAGATGGCGGGTCTCTTGTGTTGGTGGTGAGTGGCCGGCCGGCCGTGTGTTAGGTAAGACGGGAGACCTGTAAACACGACTGCGGGGGGGGAGACGTGGTGGTGGAGGGATGACCAGTCCTCCACCAGCCACACGGCCGGTAATTTCTGCACTGCTGTTTAGCGATCCGTCATGTCAATGTGTTGTACCTCAGAGTATAACTATGACGGTCGGGGCGCTGGGCTCTTGTGAATATATATCGTCTGTTGTATCATGTGACGTTAGCGGCAGAGGGTCGGGTTCCTTATAATATATCGTCTGTTATGTCATGTGACAGATGAGAAGGCAGAGGGTCGTGTTTCCCGTGGATATGTTCACTTATGTGGGAGGATTGGAAGCTGAACTCGTGTGAAAATATCGGTGAGTGGCACGGCGCGAGGCGGGGCGCCTGGTTCTTGTGAATGTAAGTGGTGGAGTATGTCCTACCTTGATACCTCTATATACTACTACAGGGTGCTGGGAAGAGGGTATATGTGCTAGAAACAGCGCATTGGTGGTGGGGTAGATGTACCGGGCGGGTCACGGTGAGGACAGGTGTACTGGGCGGGCCAGCAGTAGCAGCAGCAGCAGGTGTGGTGAGTCATGGCCACACACACCTGCATGGCTCCCTCCCACCTGTCCCCCTCCGAGGTGTTGCTTGGGCTGGATGTGTTCCGCTTGACTCCCGTGCCGTCCTTGGCTAACCTTTTCTATAAATGGTTTAGGGAGTCCCAGGCGGCCGCATTTATAGCCCCACCAGCAGCTTTAGGCAGGGCAGGGCGGAGGAGAGGGGATGGGGGGAGAGACTTGCCCATCCTGGGCTTACGTGTGGTCGTGCTCCCAATGTGGGAACCATAGTCCCTCGGGCACGGTAGTACGACCCATGGGTATGATGGCCCCTTTGTACTCAGGGGCCGTGCCATGCCTAGACTCCCCCAACCCACAAAATGTGTCATAATGTTAGTATTAGCTCCACCAGCCAGCCAGCCTGCTTGCCAAGCGTAATCCACCCAGTTCAGTCCACTAAACTTAGCTTAAGCCAGCTAGCTGAGCTGCCAAGCCAGACCCACATAGTTCGGGGCCCGTCAGACTTGGCTCATTGATCATAAACTCGAAATAATGAGTTGTACACCAATAATGATATTAAGAGGAACGCTATTTGCAGCTTTATTATCTTCTAGTAATTGTATATTGTCAATAGCGAGCGCACTAAAGAATGTTTTCTTCGAACTGAGCATATCACGAATCAATGTACGAAATGTTTATTTTCATTATTCGGTATAATATTATAGTGCATGGACTCTTGACTTTGTGAGAGTGTGATGACATGAAATAAAGCCGATTGCTGAAGCTAATATTGGAGGAGGAGGGAAGAGGCAGTATGGCGAGCGGGCAACACGTAGCGCCGTGACGGAGGCACCTCAGTATAGCCGCCTGAGCTTGGCGCCCCTGCCGCCGCCATCATGTAACCATTTAGTGTGTTTTTCTTCTGCTCCGCCTGAGCCCCTGACAACCTCTCTCAACCCAGCCTTTACTAAAGTGTTCGAAGCTGGTGGTTGGCCTGTGTACCCGTTTGGTCGCTGGCTGACGTGTTTGATATCGGTGAGACTGTGTTGATTTGGTGCGCTAATTTTGGCGCGCGCCCACCCACACGTTTCCCGCGCAAACAGATGAACATCACCAAGCGCAGCGAGAGACCCTGCGTGGGCTATAGAATAGGAAGGGCGTGAGGGTGCTTTTATATAATATTCTGCATTTGGACATGACGTTAAGGAGAAACATCGACAGTTGTGTACACTTTATTGCCACTGTTCCAGCCTTCTTTTATCGTTTTTTATCGTGACTACAGTAATTTGCCCACACATTTGCCATTGTTACTGGAACCATTGTTTCCAAGATCTCCACAGTAGCCACATACTCTTATGTATCCGTTTGAAAACTGTGTTATTAAGTAAAATACAGTCTTTGTAGAAGTATGTCTTGGCGGGAGGTGTTCATACTAGTCGCTTTCCTAAGGAGATTAGAAAAAAATAGGGTGAAATGGAATTATGTTTTTCGATCAGTTATTAATGAGATGTATCGATTCTTGCTTGTGTGTGGCTTAGGTGTTGGCTAATCTCCCAACGTGATGACCCAGAGGTACACCGTGACACGTACCCCCTACCACTCAACTGGACCAGGGAAGATTCCGTTGATAAAGATGAGGTACAGGTCATTACCAGCATGGGTGGCTGGCTGGCCCTTGCCGTCCATGGTATTCCCTCTCAGGCCGGGTTCGAACCCGTGCCATCGTGCCGTGGCACAGCGAAGTGGGATAGTCCATGGCATGATGGATGACATCTTGAATGAAGCTCTGGGATCCACATGATCCTGGGCACATACTGTTCAGGTGGACACTACTGAAGTACCAGTGTTAGGATATTCTTCCTCAAGTTGAAAGGTGTTAATATTGAAATTGGGATATTTGGATATTGGTAAACATTTGTTTATGTTTGTCTCGCACTGATTGTTGACTTTAATTGGTCTCTCCCTTGACCTGGTCTTTGACCCAACACTTAAAGGATTGTGCCCGAGAGTCGTACCGTATTACTGATGAGTCGTATTGGAGATGTGAGGGCTGGAGGAAGGAGGTGGGTGAGGCGTGGTCTGCTGCAGAAGTGGCGGTAGGAGGCGGAGGTGGCCTCAGGTGTATGGTGTTCAGGCACATGGAGAGTCTTGTGTCCGGCCCTTGGTAACCCTGCCCCTGCTGAGGCCAGCAGCTTCCCCATCCAGAGGGCAGCGCCCACGAGTGTTCCCTGGGGTACAATGATTTATTTGATGTTGATAAACACCAGGCAGCTGGTGATGATGGGTGGTTTGTTGGGCGTGATTATCAGTAACACATCACGCCCACGCTTGCTGCCACCTCCGCCAAGTGTCTGGCCTTAGCATGGGAGGTCCCGCCCACCTAACCCAGGAGGAGGGAGGTGGCGGGACGGCTGGCCCCTCCCCTCCCCTGTACTAGTATTGACACCAGAGGACGTCTTCCCTCCATCATGTCACCTATACTTCGCTCCGTCAGCCACTCCAGACACCACGCCAAGTCCTTATTCACATTTCTATACCCTCACACTTTTTTTCCTCCTCCATACCGTCCCTCAGTACCTTCTTATCCTCGCGGTTTCAACCTTTCAACCTACCTGTCTTGATTTCAGTTGTCCGTTCTCTTCTCTGTCCATTTTCTTTCCGTCTCCTTTCCATGCACCGTCCCGCCGCGCCCCAAGGCTCCCGTGTACCTGAGCAGACTATAAACACCGGCTGACTCACCTCCACCAACACTGCTCCACAGAACATGAAAATACGGTAAACAGGATAGAAAACGGAGTTGCAGTAGATATGACAGAAAATGGACCCAAGCTGCATGCCTCAGGAGGCACGAGGAGAGTAACAGAAAATGGAAACCGAAGTGGAGGCTTAAAAGACAGGGAATAGCGCATCAAGAGGTCGCTTTATTACGAGGTTGTGGTGTGTTACGATGGTAGCCATCATGATGAACCTCAGCAGCACAGAGTGAGGTACTTGGAGTGAGGGGTGACTACAGTGTGTGCAAGAATCAGGTAAGGCTGTCTATGGCTGACTTAGTCGACTCTTTCCAACCTTGCGGGTCTTTTAGGAGACTCCTACCTTTTTAAATAATACTAGGCATCTTATACCACCACCAGCCTGCACATTGCAGTCAGTATCTCACACACCTCACCTTACCAGGAGTTAGTTTGTCTTATGGCTAGGATCACCACTTTTAATCCTTGTCCCTGTCAACGGTTTAACAGCTTGACAGCTAAAACAGTACCCTAATGAATTAGCGGACATTGTTAAACCTGCGTGAGAGGTACTGGGTGTGCATGATGGCAACAACTTACACCTGGGTAGGCTTCTGCACTGACCAGACGTGTGGCTAATGATATTTAACCCAAACAAATGTAATGGAGATGGGGAATACTGCATCCGGATCGGGCTTTAGGATCTACCTAAGACGATGAATTTGAGAAGTTTACGTGCAGTGAGAATGTAGGGGTAAGCGTAATGGGATTAGGTAAATATGGACAAGGGGAAGAACTTGTTTTCGCACACAGATGTTCAAGAGATTGGGGAGGGGAGAGGGTTGGCCTTACAAGTGTATAACTCCCTCATCGTAATGTGCAGCAACTAATTACTGAAACGCCTCCTGAGGGGAAAAAATAAAGTCGTGACACGATAGCGTAGCCTAACCAATCGGTCGGTCAGTAGTGTGTTGATTACGGCACGTGAGAGGAACATCTCGTGTATGTAAGTTTAGGGGATGGGAATCCCAGTGGTGTCATGCCTCAAGAAGCCGAGTCATTTTCACACAAGGCAGGTCCTGCCTCATGCTCACCACTGCATCCTTGGTCAGGCTTCATTTATTGGCAATGAGTTAGGTAAAGGTTCGATTTTCAGGTCGTTGGATTCAAGTAACCAGTTACACATTTTCTCGTTAGCGAAAATATGTAATCTGGATGACAGATGTTGTAAACCCGTAATTAATCTACATTTTTAATCAAAGTATATTAAGTTACGTTCTGGTGGCCACTTGCGCTCTGGAGTTGACTTGTGGTGTCCTGGGCAGTGGTGGCGGGCGCCTCGGGGCGCTGCCGCCTTCATTCATTATCCACATTTAGTCTGCTTGCATACGTGATGGGATCAGATGGTGTTTTGGCAGTGTGGTTAATGTTGGGGTGAGCAGCGGCCGTGTTGTCGTCAGGCAAAAGTCCATCCTGGTAGCAGCAGTTCTCTCTCTCTCTCTCTCTCTCTCTCTCTCTCTCTCTCTCTCTCTCTCTCTCTCTCTCTCTCTCTCTCTCTCTCTCTCTCTCGAGGAGAATCCTTCATTTGTATGAGTGAATCATTTCGTTACATTATACAGTTTTCTTGAATTTGTGCTGGCTATGATCGCAGTATATATATATATATATATATATATATATATATATATATATATATATATATATATATATATATATATATATATATATATATGTGTGTGTGTGTGTGTGTGTGTGTGTGTGTGTTTGTGTGTGTGTGTGTGTGTGTTGGCCTGCAAAAAGTGACTTTGTAGCAAGTTGTTGATCTCCCCACTCTAATGGAGTCACAATTTTACCCCTGAGATACCTCGGCGTGATTTGGAGTCGAAAGCGCTGGGTCTTCTGATGAATGATCATCTTGACGTGCAAACTTGAAGTATTAGAAACACTTAAATAATTATGGAAGTTCGTGTTTCATTTTAGCATATTGTTTACAGGAGTGAACTAATGCAGGCTGGTATTTAGTATGTACTTTATCCAGCCACATGGTATTAGCAGATGAGTTAATGTTAACAAAAAGATATAAAATTTCTGAAAATAATGGGTATTGAAATTTCTGTTACATTATAACTTGAATTAGCTATGTTGAATATGGTTTCGTAGAAATTGGGAACTTGTGCAGTATTAAGTAAGGCTGGAAAAAGTGTAGGAAAATGTATATTTCTGCTGTGATAAACCTCAGCTGACTTGGACTAGATTGATGGTTATCAATGATGAACATGAATGAAACTTTTTGCTGAATAAATCGGCCAACCGCACAGATGGAAACTTGACAGAGATGGTGGAATTAAACTCTTTTTTTTTTTTAATAGTGGTAATTGATATATTCTTTTTTAACGGAGTGAAATTTATTTATTTTTCTAACCTTGAAAGTGAGACCGTATTATTAAACTATCTTTAGGTATGCTATTGATGTTCATCTGGTGCAACAAAATTCATCCTTTTTTAATTTTTGTTTGTCCGTAAATTACTTTACTGAAGCGTATAAGAGAAACAGCTCGAAACCCATCAACTTGTAGAATTAAGTCGGACGTTGGGAAATATATGTTAGCAGACCCATTGGTTCTTTATTGACTAGACATGCACAATAATTGTTGTTTGTCTTTGCTGGGAGTTGTAGAGAAACGCATAGCGGTGTTTTAAAACACACGACTTACTCATTAGCATCCAAAACGCAGAAGTTGCTCAAGTAGCGGAAGTATATATATATATATATATATATATATATATATATATATATATATTTTTTTTTTTTTTTTTTTTTTTTTTCCGCTGTCTCCCGCGTTTGCGAGGTAGCGCAAGGAAACAGACGAAAGAAATGGCCCAACCCACCCCCATACACATGTATATACATACGTCCACACACGCAAATATACATACCTACACAGCTTTCCATGGTTTACCCCAGACGCTTCACATGCCCCGATTCAATCCACTGACAGCACGTCAACCCCGGTATACCACATCGCTCCAATTCACTCTATTCCTTGCCCTCCTTTCACCCTCCTGCATGTTCAGGCCCCGATCACACAAAATCTTTTTCACTCCATCTTTCCACCTCCAATTTGGTCTCCCTCTTCTCCTCGTTCCCTCCACCTCCGACACATATATCCTCTTGGTCAATCTATCCTCACTCATTCTCTCCATGTGCCCAAACCATTTCAAAACACCCTCTTCTGCTCTCTCAACCACGCTCTTTTTATTTCCACACATCTCTCTTACCCTTACGTTACTTACTCGATCAAACCACCTCACACCACACATTGTCCTCAAACATCTCATTTCCAGCACATCCATCCTCCTGCGCACAACTCTATCCATAGCCCACGCCTCGCAACCATACAACATTGTTGGAACCACTATTCCTTCAAACATACCCATTTTTGCTTTCCGAGATAATGTTCTCGACTTTCACACATTCTTCAAGGCTCCCAGAATTTTCGCCCCCTCCCCCACCCTATGATCCACTTCCGCTTCCATGGTTCCATCCGCTGCCAGATCCACTCCCAGATATCTAAAACACTTCACTTCCTCCTGTTATTCTCCATTCAAACTCACCTCCCAATTGACTTGACCCTCAACCCTACTGTACCTAATAACCTTGCTCTTATTCACATTTACTCTTAACTGTGAATATATATATTTTTTTTTCTTTTTTTTTTTTTTGCTTTGTCGCTGTCTCCCGCGTTTGCGAGGTAGCGCAAGGAAACAGACGAAAGAAATGTCCCAACCCGCCCCCATACACATGTATATACATACGTCCACACACGCAAATATACATACCTACACAGCTTTCCATGGTTTACCCCAGACGCTTCACATGCCTTGATTCAATCCACTGACAGCACGTCACCCCCGGTATACCACATCGCTCCAATTCACTCTATTCCTTGCCCTCCTTACACCCTCCTGCATGTTCAGGCCCCGATCACACAAAATCTTTTTCACTCCATCTTTCCACCTCCAATTTGGTCTCCCTCTTCTCCTCGTTCCCTCCACCTCCGACACGTATATCCTCTTGGTCAATCTTTCCTCACTCATTCTCTCCATGTGACCAAACCATTTCAAAACACCCTCTTCTGCTCTCTCAACCACGCTCTTTTTATTTCCACACATCTCTCTTACCCTTACGTTACTTACTCGATCAAACCACCTCACACCACACATTGTCCTCAAACATCTCATTTCCAGCACATCCATCCTCCTGCGCACAACTCTATCCATAGTCCACGCCTCGCAACCATACAACATTGTTGGAACCACTATTCCTTCAAACATACCCATTTTTGCTTTCCGAGATAATGTTCTCGACTTCCACACATTCGTCAAGGCTCCCAGAATTTTCGCCCCCTCCCCCACCCTATGATCCACTTCCGCTTCCATGGTTCCATCCGCTGCCAGATCCACTCCCAGATATCTAAAACACTTCACTTCCTCCTGTTATTCTCCATTCAAACTCACCTCCCAATTGACTTGACCCTCAACCCTACTGTACCTAATAACCTTGCTCTTATTCACATTTA
This sequence comes from Panulirus ornatus, assembly GCF_036320965.1. Taxonomy (NCBI): domain Eukaryota; kingdom Metazoa; phylum Arthropoda; class Malacostraca; order Decapoda; family Palinuridae; genus Panulirus; species Panulirus ornatus. Next base: position 5,257,634 of record NC_092244.1, on the reverse strand, counting down.
CTCTTAACTTTCTTCTTTCACACACTTTACCAAACTCAGTCACCAGCTTCTGCAGTTTCTCACATGAATCAGCAACCAGCGCTGTATCATCAGCGAACAACAACTGACTCACTTCCCAAGCTCTCTCATCCCCAACAGACTTCATACTTGCCCCTCTTTCCAAAACTCTTGCATTCACCTCCCTAACAACCCCATCCATAAACAAATTAAACAACCATGGAGACATCACACACCCCTGGCGCAAACCTACATTCACTGAGAACCAATCACTTTCCTCTCTTCCTACACGTACACATGCCTTACATCCTCGACAAAAACTTTTCACTGCTTCTAACAACTTGCCTCCCACAGGCATATGATAGAGTTGATAGAGATGCTCTGTGGAAGGTATTGAGAATATATGGTGTGGGAGGCAAGTTGTATATATATATATATATATATATATATATATATATATATATATATATATATATTTATTATACTTTGTCGCTGTCTCCCGCGTTTGCGAGGTAGCGCAAGGAAACAGACGAAAGAAATGGCCCAACCCACCCCCATACACATGTATATACATACGTCCACACACGCAAATATACACACCTACACAGCTTTCCATGGTTTACCCCAGACGCTTCACATGCCTTGATTCAATCCACTGACAGCACGTCAACCCCGGTATACCACATCGCTCCAATTCACTCTATTCCTTGCCCTTCTTTCACCCTCCTGCATGTTCAGGCCCCGATCACACAAAATCTTTTTCACTCCATCATATATATATATATATATATATATATATATATATATATATATATATATATATATATATATATATATATATATATATATATATATATGAATATATATATATATATATATATATATATATATATATATATATATATATATATATATATATATATATATATATATATATATATATTGACATTATAAAGAAAACTTTGTGTGTGAAGAGGACCTTAAGTAATTGTAGGTACATTTGATACTATGCTCTCCCTCCCTCCCAGTAACTTAGAGTTAAATGGAGCCATTCAGCTTTCTCATGCATATTTTAGGTTCTCGTAAGTGACAGACAGTTATAAAGATATTTATCATGTTGATGGTATCCCTTAGCTCAGACGTGAAACTGCCCACCCAATTAATCTGTAAGACATAGAAAACAACGAAATGCCTCCCGGGTCAGTGTCAAAAAAGCGGATAATTAGATTTGAGTGAATCATTAATCTAGTGCTTCTGGCAATGCAAGAAAGGAGGGTAAGATGTAGTACAGTCGTGAGAGAGTGGCAACACTGAGTACGCTGCTCAAGAAAGTCTGGTACAAGTCTTGCATGCACAAGAGTCTTTATGTCAACCACTGTTTATTTTAGTTAAGAAAATAAGTTTTTCACCAGATAAAATCAGACGTATCATCATATTAACACTCCAGCTAGTATCGCAAAACCTAACTTAGCTCAGGAGACCAGAACTAAACAAACTAGCGTGATGAGGCAGAACTTAATTTCCAGGAATATGAAGGGATATATATTTTACATGTGAAGCATCTCTTTTGGGTGCATATTATTTGTGCGAACTGAGGTGTAACATGGGATGAAGGGCTACAGTTAGCGGCTTTGATATCGCTCGTGCTAAATTTGTTGGTTTGGCAAGTTTGGCAGGAGAAAGATGTTTCTTGCTTGATGCACTGATCCAGTAGGAGTGAGATGTTGGTTGAAAAATGCTGATTATTTAAGAAAAAATTTCAAGTTTATGTTATTGTATAACCTAAGTAGCTTGATGAAGCTTTCCTTTCTCTGAAAGGATTTTTTTGTAATCACTTCATTTAAACTCAAATTATGTCCTGAGAGTAACTAATGTACATATAGTCAAGCAGGTATGATGTCAGTTACCAGAACTTCTGTGTTTGACATATGACGTTGCAAGGATATATGTGTGTCCTCTGTTCTTAACGCTACCTCGCTAACGCGGGAAATGGCGAAGTTTAAAAGAAAAAGAAAAAAAAAAATATATATATATATATATATATATATATATATATATATTTTTTTTTTTTTTTTTTTTTCTTTTTCATTTAAACTTCGCCATTTCCCGCGTTAGCGAGGTAGCGTTAAGAACAGAGGACTGGGCCTTTGTGGGATATCCTCACCTGGCCCCCCTCTGTTCCTCCTATTGGAAAATTTAAAAAAAAAAAAAAACGAGAGGGGAGGATTTCCAGCCCCCCGCTCCCTCCCCTTTTAGTCGCCTTCTACGACACGCAGGGAATACGTGGGAAGTATTCTTAATCCCCTATCCCCAGGGATAATATATATATATATATATATATATATATATATATATATATATATATATATATATATATATATATTATACCTTATCGCCGTTTCCCTTGTCAGCGAGGTAGCGCCAGGAAAGCAGACCCAAAGGCCACATTCGTTCACTATTCTCTAGCTGCCATGTGTAATGCACCAAACCCACAGCTCCCTATCCACATCCAGGCCCCACAGACCTTTCCGTTGTTTACCCCAGATGCTTCACATGCCCTGGTTCAGTCCATTGACAGCATGTCAACCTTGGTATACCTCATCCTTCCAATTCACTCTATATATACTTACCCCAGGAAACCCTTTCAAGAGGCTCTTGCAGTCCAAGGTTGGGCTACCTCCAGTAGCAGTGAAATGAGGACTCCTTTTGCGTGAAAGATAATTACGAGACATTACTCCTAGTGATACCTCCTTGCAAAATGAGACATAACTTTTACGAAGTTTAGATTATATAATTTCAACCATGACTATAGTCTTTTTAACAGGAAGTATGAGGATTAAAAAAAGCTTATCTTTGGTTTCTTTTGCAGGATTATAACATCTTGTACGAACTGAATGTGAGTGTGTCGTGCCCTAAGCCAGACTTCGTTCAAGAATCCCACTTCATGAGAATTCCTGTCAACGATAATTTTAATGAAAAACTTCTTCCTTATTTTAATGATGCCTTCAACTTTATTGGTGGGTATAATATTACGCATGAAGTTATTGTGTTTACAGTCATGTCCTGGAAAAAACTGATATAAGTTCATTTTTTACATGTAAGGCAGGGTATTGTATATAGAACCCTCATTCTCTCTCTCTCTCTCTCTCTCTCTCTCTCTCTCTCTCTCTCTCTCTCTCTGATAGAATAATAGTATGAGACGATAATCCCCACAAAGTGAAATCTGATCATGAACGTTAAGAATAAGCCTTTCATGCATCAGGTCTGGTTTTATTTGTGGAACAAATCCAGTTCATTGTTTTTATTATTGTATCATAAGTCTGGCAACCTGTTACTGTCATAGAAGTTACATGACAAGATTTACAGGTTCATTGACCATGGTAACTTATAGAAATTGGTCCTAGGGTAAATTTGAACTCACTCCTAATAGTCCTCTTTGCAGTACGATATCATTACCCTCAAAGATTCTTTTGAACCTGTTACTGCCTCACACCTTGTGAATGTATTCTACATCCACTCATCTCTTCTTGACATGATAATCTCATAATTAATTACTCTCTAAAACAGACAAGGTTCGTGAATCTGGTGGGTGTGTGCTGGTACACTGTCTGGCGGGCATCTCCCGATCTGCAACTGTTGCAATTGCTTACGTCATGAAGCATCTCTCACTCCCTTTTGATGAAGCTTACATGTATGTATTAACTTATATACGGTATAGAAATGTCTGATGATATTAATTCATAAGATGTCAAAACCTTTGAAGTTAAATGAGATAGATTTATATTATGATATTTGTTCTTGTTATCATTCTTTTCCAATCCTCAGGTATGTAAAAACAAGAAGACCAACAATCTCCCCAAATATTAACTTTGTTGGTCAGTTAGCGGAATTAGATCGGCAGTTAAGGCGAGAAGTATGTCCAAGAGATCCTGCCTCTGCCCCAATTCTGTTCCGTGCCCATGAGTCTCATCACTCTTCTGTTAGCTCATCCACTTCAGTTTCTACATCATCATCTGCATTCACATCTAGTTTTCTTGAAAAACATGCCTGTGCAGGGGTACAGAGTAGTATTCCTAAATCTCTCAGTCTAAACCTTCGGTCAACCCTCGAAGCTGTTCCAGCGTCTCCATCCTCTACACCTCACACTCCTGACATGTCACCCTCCACAGCATTGGCTCGTCTCAGCTTTGCTTCTGCCTTGGATGAGCTTCGTGATGATGGTCTGCCTGTCACACCTAAGTGCTCATCTCCAGTAACATCAATCTCAAGTCTACCTCCATCATCTCCTAAAACAGCTATTATAAGGGATACAGGAAGTTCCCCAGTTTTCACCTTTAGAAAAACTTCAGAACCCTCTTCATCCTCTCCTGCCTTTAGCTCCTATTACAAAAGTAAGGAGGTGTCTAGTCGGACTAGTAGTGACTATAAAAGTGAGGCTAAGATTGCGTCCTTAAAAGAAAGCTTTACGTCTAGTGATAGCATTAAGAGTACAAGCGGGTCAAACAGCAATTATTACAGTAGTGCCACATTTAATGTTGGTGCTAGTGAAGCAGGGAAAGAAAATGTAGGAGAAAAAGGTGATAGTTTAAAGACAGGAAGATTAAGATCAGAGGAAAGAGGAAGTGATGATGAAACAGGAAGAATAAGACTACAGGAAAGAGGAAATGGCTTTGTTGAATCAGGGAGAGTGAGAGTAGAAGAAAGAGGAAGAGGTTCTATTGAGACAGGGAAGGTAAAAATAGGAGAAAGGAGAAATAGTTATGTTGAGACTGGGAGAGAAAGATTAGAAGAAAGAGAAAGAGATGAAAAAACAATAAGGCCTGCAACTTCATCCTCATCTTCTTTCTCACGTCGTAGCAGTGATAGAGAGAGTCGCCAGGTGTCAGTCTGTGTAATTGATGTCAAGAGAGATGCATCACCTGTTAGCTATGTTCGGAGTGAGCCATTAGTTGTACGTGAAACTCAAGTAATTGCCACACCATGTAATCCAAAGCCTGAAGTTAAATCAGTGCTTGAAGTTCAAATAGAAGATGGCCAGGAAAAGGAAGAACATATTGTTATTCCAGAAGAACAAATAAGAAAAACTTTAGGAGACAAGAAAGGTTGCCTTGATAATGCATGGAGATCATTTGATGAAAAGTCTCGGACAGACAAAGAATCCATAATCAAAACTGAGAGATGCCGACAACAACCTGAAAAGTTGCCACAACGGCCTCGTGAGGTAATTGTTCCCATTCAGTTGGCAGGATCTCGAGAGGAACGTCCTCGAGTGTTAGACCTTGGTGTTTCTACTGGCCAACTTAAGCAGCAGCATCAACACCCAACTCCGGCCACTGCAGCTTGTACTGCCTCTGAACCTGCCTCAGGAGTTTGGTTACCAGGAAGTCCTCAAGAGGCTGCTGTGGCTGAACCTGCCACAGCCATCCCCAGCTCTCCTAATCATCCTGGAGTACAACAGAGTGATTCAGGTATCATAATAGAGGAGGAGAGAAAAGAAATCCCTCCGAATCCTCAGTGTTTACCCAGGTGTTATTCTTCTAGTGAAACTCACCTGAATACTCGCCGTCTGTTGGAGCATCGTAATCCAGACTTTACCACTAGAAAGTGTTCCAGCTATGATGAGGTTGGAAGAGCCTGGCCTCATAACCTGGCTTCCAGTCACCAACACCATCAACCAGGAATAGGTCGTGAAGGCACTACCTGGTTGTACCCATGGGAACTAGCACGAAGTGACAGTGTTTCAACAAGTGGGTTTGGCTCAGAGATTTCTGACACTGATTTTCTTCATGATGATGCCCACTCCATCACAACCCAAGATGATGCACTTGGGCCCTATGATGCTGTGTTTGCAGATGTTTTCCCAGGTGAACAACCATCTCAGAGACAACATCAACCAACTACACCCAAAACTCCTCGGCCAGCAAGCCTCCCTGGGGTGACAGGGGCTTATTTCTCACAATTTGAGGTAAGGGTAAGTAGGAATATAGTTATAGTGATACAGCTCTGATACTTTAAAATAGATCTTTGTAAAAGTATTACTCTGTAGCAAAAAAGTTACTAAACTTCACTGTGCAAAAATTTGACTCATCAGACATTTTTGTCTGACAGAATTACATAGAGTCATGCTTTCTTATAATAATTGTAATAATTCATTGTTAAAACATCTGCTGTTGAATATGCTTGAATCTGTCAGAAATTTAGAACAAGATGAAATAAGGAAAGACAATCAGATAAGAGAACTCCTGTCTGTCTATTGCTGTTGATATGTATATTTCATGTATATGATCTCCACTCAGTGAAATACTTTATGGGGAGTAATGGGTATAAAATGCAGTTTATGATTTTTTTCTTATTTTAGATGAATATGGTTTTTCTGCATGTCGACTTTTTTGAAAGGAGGAACTTATCATGGATAAGTACTTCTATATGTGGAACATTTAAAATTTAATCAAATAATATTTCATACTAGACAAACACCGACCCTGGGCTGGACATGGGTGTGGACATGGGTAGTGGTAGTGTTGAGCTACGTCGGGGTGGAAGAGGTCGTGTGGGTGTGGAGAAAAAGGACTCGGGCTACTACTCCTTTATCACAGAACACCCACCTGTGAGTCCTCGTACTATGGGAGAAGGTGTCCGCCATACCACCAGTAAGTTAGCTTTAGTTGAAGTTTGAATATACTCACAGGATACTTTCCTTTAATGTATACAGCAAAATAAGGGTCCTACAGGTTCTTGATATGTAATTTAAATGTGTATAAAGGTATAGTAATGAAAGTGTTATGTTAGAAGCAGACACTTACTTTCATGAAGCTAGCATATTACTGGAATCTGACAATATGTGGTGAGTTGCCTAACCTTCACATCCAAACATAGCCTTAGATAGGGTCACATTAGTTGAATTTTGCCCCCATCAGAGGAGTGGATCAGGGGAAACTCGTTTTTTCCTTGTGTATATTGTAAGAATTTCTTCCATGCATTTTTGTTGATATAGTTAAGGAGGTATTGAATTGAAATCACTTTGCATAGTACTTGACTTAGAAGAAAATGATAATTGTCACCTTCTGTAAGTGCATCATGTTTGTTTTAGCTTAATAATCCAAGCCCTTTATTCATGAAATTGACATATGTAATGCTGTTCAACTTGTCCAAGGAAGAGAGGAAAGGGTTAGATATGGTTTGCCATATTCATTCTACTGTTCAGGCATCTTTGTCAGCTTATGTATTTGGTAAAGTTTTGAAACTCTGTTATACTTTGATTATTGCCATGATTTTCATGTAATTTACATCATCTGGGCCCTTAAATGAATTGCTTCAATCATTTGAGCTCACTTCTTATGACATGGAAACACACCACTAAGATTGATAATTTATTCACTAAAGAAGGTGACTGGAATCTATATCTCTTGCTAGTAGTGGATAGTTATTAGATTTTGCAAATAGGTACATAGATACTTCTGTTCTGCTGTTCACAATTGTTTTTAACTTATTTGATTTAGATTTCCAGGGATAAAGTTCATGACCCATCTAAATTTAAGTACCTTGTGGAAAATAGAATATATTGAAATCTTTTCCCTTATTCCAGTTAGGTGACTTAACATAGATAACTCCCCTTTCTGTTTGTTACCATGACCCCCTAGTGTTATACTTTAACTTAGACTGCTTGCTTGATGACAGAATCATGCTGATTTCCCCTTTACTTCTGTCTGCATGCTCTGAGCATACATTCATTTATGCCATTGGCTTTTGCATTCGCACATTCCCAGCTTACTGAAATAAGCATAAAGCTCATCATTCACATAAGTTTTATTTATGATACTGTGCATTACCTAGGGTATGTCTCTGTGACTTTGACAGAACATTATGTGTTGTTTTATGACTAACATATGACCCCAGCATTTGACAGAAATATTAGACCAGTGTATTGGTAGCAGATGTTTAAGAAAACAGAATAGAATGAAAATACATAAAAATTCTCAGCTTTGTTCACATGCTCAGAGAAAAACATATATTTAAAGTGACTGATGTTTTCAAACTTTCAGCTCCTTTAGGAGACACATCATTGCTTACAGATTCTTTGCCAGTGCTTTTTCATACTTTATAGTTGGTATTGAGCAAGACACTAGATTATTTTTGTTTGAATATGTATTGAATATGTATCACTCCTGGAAGTTATACAATGTGGAGATAAACCTTTGTATAACTTTAGAGTGACTAGGGCATGTATATAATGCAAAACTTTTCCAAGTAAAATGTTTTATGAAACTGTGCTACGAGGAGACAGACCCCTTGAATCTTTCTGTACCCTTGAAATCAGATAGAAATGAAGGGCATTTCACCTGTAACTAGTGCCAAGGTGATACCATGGATAATGGATCCTTCTATAGATTTTGTTCCCTTTAACTTCTTAAAGACCAGGCCTAGAAATGTATGGGGTCTCCAGGACAGTGGTATATCAAAAAATGCAAAAAACTTTTATATTCTAATCATTTGAAAGGAAATATCAAGAATAGTTGAAAAAAAAGTGTTAAATTATACATACTTATACTGAAAAGGAATTTAGATTTGGCTCACCATGTTTGTTTTGATATAATTGGTGCATACTGTAGGCTGTTTTAATGATAACCAAAGAAATTATGTATGTAAAAATGTGTAGATAGACATGATCCCTCATACAATTTTTAAAAGAAATACATCACAGTACATATTTGATTATTATGTAGAAATATCTCTAACATGATTTCATGCTAGATAGGATGTAGTATAGCATGGATATACTGTCAATGATAAAATACTATAGGTATCTATATGGTATCTGTATTTATTGATATATTTTCAAACTAGGTGGCAGTATTTGACAAAGCCGAAGTAAGGTAACAGATATGAAGTGGGTCTGGAAAGTGCAGTGAGCTTACTGATGCAGTTGAAAAATAGTTTAACATAATCATTATTTTCTTTAATTAGAAGAATAGTGCCTTGATCCAAAAGAGAACATTTACCATGATCTGCAGTCATGTCCATTGGCATTCTTAGTTCGCCATGATTGGGCTGCCTGAATTTTTTCCCTGAAAAAGTTAAGGAAAAACCCTCTAGCTTACCTGATATGATGTTATAGTTTTGTTACACTTCATTCCTTCTCACTTGCCTCATCACCTTAGAATTTATACATTTGTTGATTTAATTATCTGAGGAACCCTTTCTGCAAAGAGTCTCGGTGTTACACCTTTTACATAGGCTCTCGCAGCCCAAGGTTGTAGTGATAGGATGGATTCCTCATATAAAATGGATTTCAGTGGTTGATTTAAGATGGAGTGAATGTAATCCTGTCACATATTGAAGCCTTGTTGAAAGCTGTGCACAAGATGAAGTTCGGCAAAACAAATGGGGTAGACGGGATTGCAGCTGAATTTCTTAAGAAAGGGGACTTTGTTGATTGTTAGTTATTTAGGATTTTCGCTGTATGTATAGATAGATTATGGTGAAGAGTCTGAGGATTGGCAGAATGAATTATAGTGCCCCTATATAGAGGCAAAGGGGACAAAAGTAAATATATTTATTGCATAGGTATAAGTCTGTTAGGTCTACCTGTTGTATGTATGTATGTAAGTTGTATGGGTGAGTAATGATTGAGAGGGTGGTGGCATGCACAGACTAGGGAGGAACATTGTGGCTTCAGGAGTGGTAAAGGATGTATGGATCAGGTGTTTGCTTTGAAGCATTTATTTGAGAAATGCTAAGAGAAACAAAAAGGATTTGTGTTTGGCATTTATTGTTCTGGAGAAAGAGTATGATCATATTGATAGTGATACTTTGTGGAAGGTGCTAAGAATATATGGTGAGGGAGGAATGCAATTAGAAGTTGTGAGAAGTTTCTCAAGAGAGTAAAACATGTGTGTGAGTAGAAGAACAGAGTGAGAGATTCCAATTGAAGATGGGTCTATGACAGGAGTGAGGGATGTTACCATGGCTGTTTGATATGTTTATGGATGGTGTGGTAATAGAACCTAAGATGGCCATAAATTCTTTCACCATAGAAATAAGAAAGCCATGATTAAGAAGTCCTTCTTTGGATGTGATTGCTGTACTTATACAATTGTCAACATAACATTACACTACACATTTGTTTTTTGTTCTGAGGTTCCTTTGTATCTATTTTCAGATACCCTTGATTAGTGCAAGAATTACTATTTCTTGGTTCTTTTTTGTTGTAATTTCTGTGGATCCATTTTCAGATACCCATGATTATAGTATCAGGTGTTGCATCATGCTTTAGGATGGTTTAGGCGTATGGAAGGAAGATGGGGATTTTCTAGGGAGAATGTAGTAGTTGGTGTGAACATTAAGTAGGGGCTTCTAAAAACACTGCACTAGAGTTGCCCTCTGCCAGTGGCCTGTTAAGGGCAAGGCTAAGAAGAGACACTGGAGTTCACCAGATATGGAGGCTTTTTCCGTGGCACCCCTTCATGGAGTTCCAAAAGGGAATGGGCATCAGGGGTATAGATAGATAGTTGCATCATTTGTTTTTAAGTATGGATTCATATTCATGCAAATGTACTGCCTCAAAAAGTCAAACAATGTTGTCAAGTGAGTTCTTACAGACCAGAAACACATGTGAAACAGTTGCAAAATAAATTCTTTACAAACCAGAAGCACATGTGAAACAGCAGCAAAATTATAATAGTGGAGAGATGTACTAACTGATGGTGACCATACTGGATCATCAGTTTGTAAAGGTTTATACTTAATTTTTGTTTTTTTTCAGCTTTAACATTTTTCATTTTTTTATGAGTGGACCATAGATGTGTGAAAACTTAGTAAACATTCAGAATATTAAAGGATTTTTTATAGTTAGCATTCTTTTTTTGTCCAGGTTTACTGTAAAGTGCTTTGTGATTTTCCTTAGCTATGCAGAAGAAAACATGAATGCCATAGTCTTTACTTGTAAGTTCAGGAATGACCTCCAAGTCAAAAAAGGATTAGGATATATTGCCACAGGCACAGGTTTTAAAGTCTTGGTAAGTTTTAAGATTTTCCTTTTTGTAAACAACTGTTTTATTTAACACTAGAAAATTACTAGGTTTACAGTGACAACATTTCCTTCCAGTGTGAAAGGTAGATGTCAAAAGTTACTTTTTATGTAGGTAATTTTGTTAAAAGAATTTTAAGCAATCAGTTTTTAAGCACTGCTGGTGATGACGGTGGTGTTTTCAGGACGATTAAGTGGGGCTGGATTCAGGTTGAGGTTCCGCAGATCCTCCTTAGGACCCCCTCACCGCATCGACTTCTTGTGACCCTGAATGAATGGGCATCTATGGTATTGAATTATCTGCTCTGCCAACTAGCAGGGGTGACTGCCTCTCTGGCTCTTGAAAGTCTCCATGCCATGATGCTAAAGATCTTACTTAGGTTGTTATGAGATAAATGAATCATCATAAATGGGTAAATATGGCTTTTGTCATTTGTCATCCAGTTTATTTCCTTATTTGCTTGCTTAAATGAAGACAAGTGTTTTCAAGGATTTTCTGTCAGATAAGACAGTATGTAATCTTATTCCAGAGGTGTTACACTAGGTCAGTGCCCAACTAGATAACCTGAATGACTGTTTCTGTGTGTCAGGTTTAATTGTTTATAATGAGCAGACTGTTATCTTTAAGATGTGTTGGATCATTTCCCAGGATGACAGCTTTAAAACATCTATTGAAGCCTGAGATTTACTACTGTATTTTTATGATTTTTTTACACCTTGTTGAAGTCACTGATTAATGCTTTTGAGTTTGTGAAAGAAGACCAAGAGATTAAAGCCATATTTACCCTCTTTTGAACTGATGAGAGGTATTTAGATTCTTCATATTCTCCATCTCTCATTATATGATGTCTTCCACATTCCTTACAGTAACAAACTTTTGAGTTGTTTTTACAAATATTTCTTAGAAAGCAAAGACATTTCCCATATAGCAATCATTGAGAAAGGGGATAAATAATACCATGAGATGAGTGAAGGAGAAGAGAGTGCAGTTCTTCCCTGCGGTGGTTTATATAAGGTAGTGGGTGGGTGTTGCTGACTGACCTGCAAAAGTTGCATGGGCAAGGTTGCTGGCTGTTATTGTGTTGCTTAGCTGGAGGGCAGTGCCCTGCTCACAATCACTGATTCATTCTTTATAACTGGCCTTTTTGAGTCAGAGTCAGCACAGTCATTACTGGAGTGGGTCGTGGTAATTATTTGTGATAACTTGAAATTATTTATGAAGCTAACAAGTACATTAATCAATGTTTTTATGTGAGTAAAGTTAGATAATGCTGCTTGACCAAAGATGTATGGAGGAGTAATGGTGGTAACGTTCATTGGTGGTACAGTGCTTCATAGGTGTACTGTCACCATACAGATTATTGTTTATGTTTTTTCTGAAAACATTTTATGTAACCATATAATTTTGAGATGTATTTTGAACCATAAGTTTTTACAGCATAAATTTAAACCCAACTCTCCCACCAGAATATATATATACGTGTATAACATATTGGCTAGTTCATTAGTACTTCAAAACATGTTTCATTCAGTTTCTAATTTTGCATTTAAATGCTTTAATGATTTCATGATATTAGAAAGTAAAAATTTCTCTTCATCACTGAAATTATATTTAGTGTATTATAAAGTGGGTCCTCTTTTGTTGTAATAGTTAGTGCTATCTTAATAAGATCATAATTCTACATCAATATGCAAAGAAAAACACATCTTTGAAAATTATGAACTGTAATTTGAGACCATATATCTCCCTGTGGATATACATAGATAAATATTTAGCAGATCATTAGACAAGCCTCAAAGGAAGTTATATACATATAAATTATGCCAGTAACTAATTATGACACTAACACACACATCTGAATCTACTTATTCACAATGCACAAATCAAAATTTTCTTTGATTAATTGTTTCAGAGTGATCATTGATTGATAATGTTGAAAATTTCTTCTGTTGTACCTATTTCCCATTGATGAACGCTTATATCACCAACTGTTCCGTTCACCTTTTATTGTGACATTAATCATAACTTTATGACTGTCCGCATCTTTGATATGCTCTTATGATTATTTTTTTTCTGCAGTATAGCTATAGTAAATTGAATAACCACTACATGAATTAATACATCATTGTGTATGAAGCTATGAATATAATTTTGTGAAATATTCTTCTACTCTATCAAACAGAGCATCATATATTTCACGTCTTTATATTGGTTGACTTTAAAACAATTTATTTACATTTTGTTACTTATCAATTTAATTGGTTTGTAATAGGGCTATGACTCAGAGCAGATATGTCTTAGGACATTATTGATAGGGATATAATCCTTTAAAGTATGACTTGAATGTAGTTTTTAGTGCATTCACTGTTGACTTTTTGCCACAGTATTCCAAATGGTTTTATGTTTTGATACCTGTGAGAGAATACAGGTAAAATAAGCTCTATGATTCCAATCAACAGTCCATCAATATTAGTCTCTTGCTCAGAATCATGTTGTACCATACTGTCAGAAAATAGGCTGAATAATGTTTGCATGGAGACAACTGAATTGCCTACCTAGTTTTTCCTTATGAAAAACAGTGTGATAGAGTTCTTGCTTGCTTTTGAAACACGTGACTAGATGGTAATAATTTCACTTCAAACCTCACTATGTCACCATGTCAGATTTCTGTAGTCCTTGCTTTAATCACAAGAAAGTCTTTGTTCAGACTGTCTTCATTCAAACATTTGAACTTTGAGTTTTCTGAAGCAGGGTCTTGGAGGTGCTGACCTATGTATTATTTTTTATTTGACTTCAAGTTCAAATTATTTGGAAGTAAGTTCACTAAGTAAGCACATGTCATTCCTTTCTTATCCAGTGTCATTGAATTGTGTGCTTGTGGAAAATATTCTAGTGCTGCAGGTAGAGACTTCATGAAATGGGAGTTTCAGGGCAGATGTATTTCCATTGCCTTGAAATAATCAGCCAACATTAAATGCAACAACCAAAGTGTTCATTGCTTGAAGTGGACTGATTTCTTGCAAAGGTGTTGTTGACGTATATGGTAAGCACTCGCACAGATATGATACATATAGAGCTGATGTCATTATTTTTTTATATCAAAAGCTATAGTTATAGACAGAAGCCCACATCAAGTCTTGTTTTGTGAACAATACAAAAAGGGCACAGTAAATTTAAAGAAAATGGAGAGAATGATAAAAGATCTGAAAAGCTTATGATTTAGAAAGAAGTCATAATTTTTCGGAAAGACATGAAAAGGTAAAGAGTTCCATTGCTTGGTGAAATGGTGTCACAGTGGCCCATCAGTGAGTTGCCCATGTAGTGATTATTTGGTGCATTGGCGTGTTGAGCATTGTGTGGCTAGCTAATGGTGAAGGTATACAAATAACCAGCTCTTGAAAGCAGAATTGAGAGGACTACACAGGAAGGAAATAAGAACCATAATCAGGGCACTGAGTAATTGGGTCAGGTTTTGAGGTCATATCAAGAAGAATTGCTGTAGTCTTAGTGGTATTGAGTAAGGAAATGTAGACCCACACTCGAAAGGTTTTGTACTTAAAACAAAAACAGTAGAAGTGTCAGTGAGGATACTGTGGTAAACAGTGTGCCTTGTACTGGATGTCAAGTCATTTATGATAGGGAAATAGGATGAAGTTTGTCCAAAAGTGTCATTGAACATAAAATTGACACAGAAGACTTATACCTCCAAAGTCATACATTTCAGCAGGGAATTTATCACACCTTTTGTTCATGATATCTACATCCATTCAGCACATTATCGTTACCAAACAGATTTTTCATTACCAAATTTTCTTGAAATTATAATGGAAAATACCAGATGTAAACCTAGGGCTGAGGATGCTGTGAGAGTCCACCATATGTGTTGGCCTACAGATTTACAGCATGGCTCCCACTGCTTGAATGTGAATGATGAAAATTTGTCTGCAAAATGAAAAAAAGAATTATGTTAGAGTTACCCGTGTTTGAATTTTATGAGTGATCGTGACTCTAATGTATACCATTCAAAAAATCATAGGTTAGTGTAAAGTCTACATCACCTATGATTTGGCAACTGCTGCTGAAACAAACAATTACTAGGGTGACAGAGACAGAAAATCACCTAACCTCTCACTTCAGCAGCATATTCAGCTGCCTGAACCACCTTTTTCAATAAGTATTCATTAAATTTCATCTTTCGTACCTGTGATATGGTGACAACTGCTGAAATATAATAAAGGAGGTAATGTAAGCAATCCTACTAAATCCCCCTCTACCTCCCAATAACCCTCACTCCTCCATATCCAACTTCAGCAGCACATCAAACTGTTATCACCACTTTTTGCTGTAAGTATCCATCGAATTTCATCTCCATTACTGTTGATGTAGCAAAAGCTGCTGCATCTGATGATTCATCTTAGGCTTATTTCTTCTCCTTCTACTTCCTAGTAACCCACACCCAACGCATCCCACTCCAGCAGCACCTTAAGCCCTCATCATCACGTTTTTTAGTACCTTTTTCAGTAAGTTTGAGTTAAATGTCATGTTTTATTTCATGACAAAGTGAAGTATATGGGCGGTAAGTTGTTTCAGCATGGTCATTCATAAGGGTTAGATTGGAAAAATTTTTGTTCAGGAGTGTAACCCTCCTTACAACTTGGGTTTCATTTGCATGACTTATGACATTTTGAATAGGAACTTGCAAAGAGCAAGTATCTAGTAAATTTCATCTCTAATACATATGAACTGCAAACAGCTCCAGATGATAAGGGAGTGAATGATAGAGGGAGGGATTTAGACAAGCTCAGTATACCTAGCAGCTGCCTGTGGGAGGTGAATCTGATGCTGTTTGCTGATGACATGGCTTAGAGTGGTAGAGAAAATGCTGAAGCTGTTGACAGAGTTTAGGAAAGACTTAAAACTGGAAAGAGGTAAATAAAGTGCGTAAGATGAGAACAAATGGGATCTTCTGTGAAGGGGGCTAATGGGGAAGTAACAAGTAGGTGTGAAGTGAGAAGGAGATGGAGTGAGTATTTTGAAGGTTTGTTGAATGTGTTTGATGATAGAGTGGCAGATATAGGGTGTTTTGGTCAAGGTGTTGTGCAAAGTGAGAGGGTCAGGGAGAATGGTTTGGTAAACAGAGAATAGGTAGTGAAAGCTTTGCGGAACATGAAAGCAGGCAAGGTGGCGTGGTTGGATGGTATTGCAGTGGAATTTATTAACAAGGGGGGTTGACTCTGTTGTTGACTGGTTGGTGAGGATATTCAGTGTATGTATGGTTCATGGTGAAGTCCCTGAGGATTGGCAGAATGCATGCATAGCTCCATTGTACAAATGCAAAAGGGATAAAGATGAATGTTCAAATTACAAAGGTATAAGTTTGTTGAGCATTCCTGGGAAATTATATGGGAGGGTATTGATTGAGAGGGTGAAGGCATGTACAGAGCATCAGATTGGGGAAGAGTAGTGTGGTTTCAGAAGTGTTAGAGGATGTGTAGATCAGGTGTTTGCGTTGAAGAATGTATGTAAGAAATACTGAGAAAGACAGATGGATTTGTATGCAGCATTTATGGATCTGGAGAAGGCACATGATAGAGTGGATAGAGATGCTTTGTGGAAAGTATTAAGAGTATATGGTGTGGGAGCTAAGTTGCTGGAAGCAGTGAAAAGTTTTTATCGAGGATGTAAGGCATGTGTATGTGTAGGAAGAGAGGAAAGTGATTGGCTCTCAGTGAATGTTGGTTTGCAGCAGGGGTGCGTGATGTCTCCATGATTGTTTAATTTGTTTATGGATGGGGTTGTTAGGGAGGTGAATGCAAGAGTTTTGGAGAGAGGGGCAAGTATGCAGTCTGTTATGGATGAGAGGGCTTGGGAAGTGAGTCAGTGAAAAAGATTTTGAGCGATCGGGGCCTGAACATGCAGGAGGGTGAAAGGCATGCAAGGAATAGAGTGAATTGGAATGATGTGGTATACACACACATGGTAAAGGGGACAAAAAAAGGTGACTTAAAATGACAAAGCTTGACAGTTAGATGGGTTGAGGAGGCTCCTGTGATGAATGAACTATAAGAAGGACAAATGTTAAGCAGGTTTTGTAAAACTTCATGAATTTTCTCCCTTAAGGATGGCAGCTGTAAAGCAGATTGGTCCTTCACTGGATCAAGAAAAGAAACCTAATGTTAAGATAAAACAGTTATTTTGTAACATATTTATCATTCTTGTATCCTTAAAGTGAAAAATAGAAAATAATTGGTTAAAGCAGGGCATGTGAAAAAAAAACAGGAAGGGAAATTGCCGAATAAAGTGAAAGAACAATAACAGTAATAGTTGAAGGAAACAACTATAAACAAGACATGAAATTGCAATACAAAATAGCATCAATAAAGATATAATTTTCCTGTATTTTAAAGCATAGAAACTGGTGGAGGGTCATGAACTAAAAAAAAAAAAAAAATCCAAAAAAGGAACTGTTATTCAAGATTGCAGTTCAAGTGGTTCAACAAACAGTGTAGTTTGAGTAAGCATAAAAACAAATAGTAATGACACCAGCCAGAGCTCTGCCATTTGGTTAGATGTAGAATGGATTATGAACTGTGTTACATACTGTATGGCTTTGGATTCATGGCATATCTGTTTATAACAGGGAAGGCTGTTGTGATCACTATTTCACCTAAGGTGATTCTGTTTCTAGATGTGGACTGTGGGTTAACATCAGAAATTTCCTTATAATTATCCTAGAGGGGTGGGTCTTTTCTTCATATCATTTGGCCATCAGCCAAACCTTATAAGGAAGAAATACGCATTAAAAGGACTCCAGATTTTTGTTAAATCTTTTGATAAGTTTTATGGGCAGTTAATATGGGATGGTTCTTCAACAGCTGTGCCTTGGCCCAAGGAACGCCCAAGAGACCTGCAACTCCAAATAACTACTGTTTCTGGGCCACCAACCCATGATAATGCAAAGACTACAGCTACAGTTGCCCATACACCAACTCACACCCCAAATGTTGAGTCCAGAACATCTCCAGAAAAGCGGATGACCCCAGAAAAAAGAAAAAGTCGCAGTAGCAGTACTGAAGAGAATGAAGAGAAGAGGCGGAGTTGTGAGGCAGAGGCCCACCAGTGGACACCACCCAGACAGTCAATCAGCATTGGCACAGGTTGGTCATCTACAGCATGGGATTAATACATATCTTCTTGTTTAGAGACAATGCCCAGAAGACATTTTTTTCGTTACTTAAAGATGTCTTTAGTTGACTTTGACGTGTTTATTGATGTAAGAAAACTCTTCAGGAGTTACTGGTTCAGTCCATGAAGATTTATATTAGAGTCAGTTTTAACTCGCTTTTAGCTCAGATATAGACTTTTTTAAAATAGTGTATGGTCAAGTCAAATAAACATGTCATTAGAATTGTTTGTGCAGCTGACATGCTGTTATTCAGTGGAATCACAAGTAAATGTGTAACATGTTTAAATGATAATTGATGTAGGTAAAAGGTGCACCTACGAACTCAAGAGGTTATAGAGAAAAAAGAAAGAAAAAAAAAAAGATATATATATATATATATATATATATATATATATATATATATATATATATATATATATATATTTGGAAGTATTAACATGCATGAATGATATTCATGTCTCAGTTTTTGGTGAAAAGGGAGATGAAATGTCTGATTTCATCACAAGATACAAGTTTGGTAAGTTTTTGTTGAAAATAACAATTTTGTGTGCATTTACTGTATTATACAAATAACTAATATCTTGAAAAAGCCAGCTAGTTCTCCCAACATTCACTTTAATCATATATAATACAATAACATACCAGAACTTAAGAATGTATTTATGTACAATATAGCAGGTCCAGGACAAGCCATTGGGATATGTTAATGGGACCATCCATTAAATTTCAAGTTTCTAAAAATACATTGAATGTAATGATGTATACTCACAGTGTTGTTCAAAAAAAAATATGTAATGATGTATACTCACAGTGTTGTTCATATTGTCAGATTGTACCATTTGATACATTTTTTAAATGCAACAATTTTGTGGTTAACTTCAAAGATATAAGAATGTTTTTAGGTTAACTAAAAAGTTAATGCTTTTGAACTGTATCTCTCTCTCTCTCTCTCTCTCTCTCTCTCTCTCTCTCTCTCTCTCTCTCTCTCTCTCTCTCTCTCTCTCTCTCTCTCTCTCTCTCTCTCTCGTTTGACTGTGAATGGAAGGCTGTGGTTTTGATAATTTATGCATAACAGCTATGAGTGGATGTGTGCAAATGAGGCTGTTGTCCATTTGTTCTTAATGCTACCTTGCTAAGGTTGGAGAGGCATTTGGTATAAGAGAAAATGTTCAAAGATAGCACACTTGTAAAATAGAAGGAATAGAATGGTGCAATAAGGATTTAAGAAAGTTGGTTGATGAGAAATGTTTAGAAGAATTACAAAGGAGTAAGTTGGTTTAGCACAGCCAGCAGGGTATATTAGGATTGGGATTTACTAAAAGAATTAGAACATTCTTCAATGATTTAAGAACATATTTTTACCCTGTAGCAAGTAGTAGAGAGTTACCTAGAAAGAGAAGAAAGTGTATGCATCACATTTTGATTTTCAAATCAAAATGTGGTGCATAAAATGATATATACAAACTTTTAGAAATTTTGTTTTTAATGTGTGCTTGGTATATGCTAAGATTTTGTATTGAAAATAGTGATTGTTTGAAAATGAATGGTGTTATGAGTAAGTGGTTTGAAGTAGATGTAGGAGTACCTGAAATCTATATAATGTCACCATCATTGTTTTTAATAGATGGGCATTGCATGAGAATAGGATGTGCTGCTGAACCATGGTGGAACAGAGTGAAAGTTAATGTAAGTATTTTTTGGAACTGATCCTTTTCTTTTCGTTGAGTCTTAAGAATGTGAGATACAACAGTAGGTCACTTTGTATATGTATTATTGAGAAAGATATTAAGTGTAAATGAGGGTTAGAGCAAGATTTATGTTTTTGAAAAAGTGTAGCAGTCTCAGAGAAGTCTTAGAAATGAGAATCAGAAAGTTGATAAGTTTAGGTTTTTGGCTTTGATGATTAAGAAGGATGGGAGTGAAAAAGCTTAGTATAAAACAAGGGATGAGGGAGAAGAATTGAGGTGCAGTGATAGCTGTAGTGAAGAGAAATCATTGAAGCATGATGTATTGTAAGCATATTATTATTCTGAAAGTATGTGACAACCTTGATATTTAATGAAAACTCAAAATTTAGATGGATGGTGCCTTTGAAAATGTTGGAAATAATTTGTCTACGCTTTACCTTGAAAATAGATTTAATAATTTAAGAAGTGATTTTGATCCCTTCAACGAATTGAAAACCTTAAGTTGAGCAACTTGTTTGTCAGAATTCAACTACTTAAATCATTATTTAAGACATAATTGGACAAAGAGGCCGGCTCCTTTTCTGTGTCCTGGATCTGCTTATAGAAATGTGCTGAGTCATCATAACCCCCAAGTCTTCTTCCTGTTGGTGCTGGGACTAGGCCTAAAGTCCCTGGAGCGCGGGAAGAGGGATCAGCCTCGAAGTCTCAGGTAGGCCTATGGTTTGCTATTTGCTCGAGCTTTCACAAGGTAGATTCATATCAGACTGATTTGGCTTAGTACTGTATACTGCAAATTTTTCTCTTTTGTGTGTATCCTGTAAGGTGTTGTGATATGAGAAGTAAAATCTTAAGTTGATGGATTTCTGTTGAAAAAGATTTTTGCATCACATAAAAAAACACAAACTTGTTATTACAGTTATATTAAAAGGGTAGTTGAAAGAGCTTTCATCATATGGAATATTCTGCAATGCATCATTCACTTGACTTTCTATATGAAGTTCATGTTTCAACATTTGAATCCTGGAAATGACTCTACCTTGCATGAGCAGAGACATAGGATTTGGCACAGGTACAGGGCAGCACTGCAGATGGGACTTGCCTCCACTACTTTTGGTTTGGTTTTTATAGCTTAGCACTTTGTTGATTAGATGCCTGATTATGCAGGATAATCTAACTTGAGTTTTGGGTATATCAAATAGTTAACCAACATTTTCATGATTCAGGACCCAGCAAATCATTGTAAGGGATCTATCCATTTGATGATTTTTAACAAACAATGTCATCAAACATAACCCATTCTCAAAATATTTTAGATTTTTTTCCAAGACCCAATTGAGAAGACTATTTATCATCCTGAGCATACCAGTAATTTTCTTTGCCAGTCACAGAAAATCCTGGTACCTTTCTTTTAAATTTGATCTGGTATCTCATGTAGTATGAAAGTCAAATTTAATTCCTCTTGAGTATGGTTAATAAATAACTATTATCTTATAATGAAAATATTGATTATCCCAGCAATGCTAAGTAGAATTTATTTATCTTTGATCACCCCTACCATGCTCAAATGAATTTCCATCAACTAAGTTGGAGATTGATGTAATACCTATTTCCTTTGATTCAGCTACTTCTAAAGATAATTCTTAAAACATAACATGCAGATATTCCAGCACATTTATGTATTACTATCCTGTAAATCAACTCCCTCTTTCACAACATATTTCCTGTTAGTTATTCTTTCTTATGATATTATCATAGTTTTGTATTTGATTAATAGACTTGCACTTTTTCAGTGTCATCTATCACCATACTTGAAGTGTTTCATTGAAAATCCAAGCTTAATAGTTTTATTCTGAATTGTAAAAATCCTCAAGTAAACTATCCCTATATTTTTACCCATGATACAACAATGGGGCAGAAGAATTGCCATATTTAATCTGTAGTTTGGTAGCCAGGAGTTGTTCATAAGAAGGAATTCCCAAGTATTTGTCTTTGAACATGTCCAAAGCAGGAGGGATATTTGGCATAGATAATGCAAACTGATTAACCAGTATTCAGGATAATAGATATAGCCTTATTCTAGTTGGTTCCTGATTGTTAAACAGAGTATGTATATGTTAAGAATACTGTGATGGCACTTGAAATCTTTTAGGCCTTTTTAAATGAATGATGTTACTTATGGAATTATGGATTTTAGAACTTTTATGTTGTATAATTGATGCATCTGTAACTGTAAAATGTAGTATATTTGTTTTATCACCCTCAACCTCCTCACAATGTGATATTTTCTGGAGATTCTGTATGTGAATCTTGCAGAAGTAAATTATGTACAAGAAAAGAATAGCTTAGCTGCCCATGAACATTAATATTAAGTCTGCTTATGTAAGATTTGAAATTAGATCTGCTTGTGTAAGATTTGAATATTGTCTGCTTGTGTAAAATCTTACCCTAGCATTTGAAAATTTTCATGACCTTTTACCCATGTTTAATCATTCATTTGAATAGCTTTTTATTTCTCTTGTTCAAAGAAGTAGAACAGCCTTTGTAAAAGGAAATGTTTGTAGTCAGCATCGTGATTTCATGTGACTTCACATAATTGTAGTATTTGAAATAGCACAGCACAATGCATCTTGCACAGCACTCTGCCAAGGAATAGAATGGTATGGTTTTTGTATTTTTGCACTTTTGTGTGTTGTTGCAGTGAAGAGTTCTGTTAACCCATGAAAAGTGTCAGTGGAACATTTCTAAAGATTGGACAATATGTGTATGCATAATTACCTTTTGAACTATAGAGAAAAAGAATTTTACACCTTTGGGGTCCTGCGTCTTGTACTTCGTATATCATCATAAAGGCCTTTGAATCTTTATAAGCTGCTGGCATTCACTCTCTCCTTATTTAGACCTTTCCAACCATACACTACCCTTACACTAAACTTGTATTTTTATATGTCCTTATTGACTAATCTTTCTTTCAGTTTCCAATCATGCCTGTGATAACACTAGTGCTGCACCTCATGAAGAAATTGTTACTGTCAACATCATCTAGTTGATTTAGGAACTTCAAAGCTGTTACCAGGTCATCTCATTCTCTTATCTCCTCCAGAGTGAAAGCTGTATATCCCTCAACCTTTCATTGTAGCTCAGCTCCCTTAAGTTAGGTACTATTTAGGTTGCTCTACTCTGGACCCTCTGAATCATATCTTTAAGTTACTTTAGGGATGACACTCAGATCCAAGAGGACTGTTCCAGCTTCAGACTAATATATGTTGGGAATAGCTTACCAAACATTTCCTTATCCACTTATTTATAAATGCAGATATTATATTTTCCAATTGACAGTTTACTTCTTTCATCGATTTCCTGATGTGCATCTCTGGAGACAGATGAGGTACCATGTATACCCCAAGATCTCTTTTGCTTATCAGTACATGAAACTTATTTCCTGATAAGTAGTATTTACAGTGAGGCCTTGTTTCACTGCATCCCATCCTCATTACCTTACACTTAATTGTACTACCTCTCATCCTTATGAAAACATTAGACACAAAATTCACAGTACCAATTGGACAAAACTTCTTGACATTCACACAGTAGAGGAAATGTGGAATAATAAAAAAGAATTCAACAATCAAGATTGAAAATAAACATGTTCCACAAATTGCGAAAAGAACTTGCAATATTTCAAAACCATCATGGATGAATAGGAGAATAGAAGGGCTAATTTGCCAAAAGAAGAAAACACATGAGAAATGTAAATCAATGGGAACCATTGAAAATCATCAGGAATTAATCAGAAACCAAAGAGAGTGTAAGATGGTCCTAAGACAGTAAATGCGAGGAAGGAAAAAAGCATTTCCTTGAGAAAGTAAAAAATACGACAAGGAAATGGCTACCATACTGAATTATTCTTTTAACTCCATATTCACAATTGAAGAAACATCACCAGCACTGCAACAAGTGAAAATGTTTCAAGGGTCTGATGAAGAAGAGTTAAAGGTCAGAGATATAAAAAGCTCTGAAGTACCTAGACCAATTAGATCCTAACAAATCCAACAGCCCAGATAACTTAGCTCCAATATTTTTAAAAGGAGGTCAGGAGACAGCGAATATACCCCATATCAAAAGTATTCAGCATATCTCTATTGGATGGTCAGGTGCCAGCTGACTGGAAACTAGCAAATGTTACAACTATATATAAAAAGGATACAAAAAGTGTGCCTTGAACTACCGCTCAGTTAGCCTTCCTTATGTCAGTGTTAGGTAAAACAATGGAAAAAAATAATACGAGATAAAATTGTCATGTTTCTTGAAGATTACAAAATTTTATCAAACCACCAACACAGTGTCTGCATAAGAAGATCCTGCCTAACAAATTTTCTGGGATTTTTTAAATATTTATTGGGACAAAGAAGTACCATCTGATGTAGTAAATTTAGATTTCCAAAAGGCTTTCGATAAAGTACCTCATAAGAGACTTTTACATAAACTCAAAGCGCATGGAATTGGTGAAGAACTCTGTAAATGGGTCAGAGACTGGTCAACCGGAAGAAAGTAGCATGTAGTATTAACCGGTGAAGCCTCAGATTGGCTAAACGTAACGAGTGGTGTGCCACAGGGGTCGGTCCTAGGCCTCATTCTTTTCATAGTACACATGAATGACCTAAAATTCTGTCTCGTATCTAAGATTTTTAAATTTGTTGGCGATACTAAACTCGGAGGTAGAGCTGTAAACAGACAGGACTGTGAAATTATTCAAAGAGATCTTAACTTAATAATTAAGCAGGGTGGTCAGACAGTTGACAAATGAAGTTTAATGTAGATAAGTGCAAAGTTATGCACTTTGGAGACAACAAGATAAGGTATGACTATAAACTATTTAGAAATTCTGTAACTAAAGTGAATGAAGAAGTGTACCTTGGAGTTGTCATTAGCACTAGTCTGAAGTACACTGTCAGTGTCAAGCAGCATATAAAAGAAGGCAACCAAATGTTAGGTTTCATAGCCAGAAACATAGAATACAAGACACCAGAAATAATTCTCATGCTATAATTCTCTAGTAAGACCACACCTTGAATATGCAGCCTGGTTTTGGTCCCTAAACCATAAAAAGATGAGGAAAAATTAGAGCAAGCACAAAGACATATGACAAAATTGATCCCATCACTTAAGAAATCTGACGTATAAAGAGAGGCAAAAACAATTGGGATCTCTTCTTTAAAAAACATAGACTTTGCTGTGACTAAATCCAAGCGTTCAAAATTCTGAACAAGTTCAGTAACATAAATCACGAACATCATTTTGAAATACAAGAAAATACAATTACCAGGACAAATAGAATAAAACTTAAAGTTAAAAGATGGAATATGGACATGAGAAATAGCTTCTTTTCGAATAGATGTGTTGAGCATTGGAATAAGTTACTGTCAGATATAGTGAATGCTAAGACTATAAATACCTTCAAAAGTTGTCCAGATAAATATTTTATAAATTCATGTATACTCTGAGAAAAATGCCAGAATAATATATATACATACATATATGTATGTAAAGTGTCTGGGGTAAACCAAGGAAAGTTTTGTGGGGCCTGGATGTGGAAAGGGAGCTGTGATTTCGGTGCATTACTTATGACAGCTAGAGACTGAGTGTGAATGAATGTGGCTTTTTGTCCTTTCCTAGAGCTACCTTGCAAGGAGATGGGGGATGCTATTTCATGTGTGGTGGAGTGGTGACCAGAATGAGTAAAGGCAGCAAGTGTGAATTATGTACATGAGTAAATATGTGTGTGTATGTCTGTTTCCTTGTGTATGTCTGTTTCCTTGCGTTACCTCGGTAACGCAGGAGACAGCGACAAAGCAAAATAAATAAAATAGATAAATATATGTATATAAATTTATACATTAGAATGTATAGGTATGTATATGTGCGTGTGTGGATGTGTATGTATATACATGTGTATGTGGGTGGGTTGGGCCACTCTTTCATCTGTTTCCTTGCGCTACCTTGCTAATGCGGAAGACGGCGACAAAGTATAATAGATAAATAAATAGATATATCTACTCATACTCGGACATATACATGTACATATTCATACTTGCTTGCCTTTATCCATTCCCAGCACCACCCCAACCCACAGGAAACAGCATCACTACCCCTGATTCAGCGAGGTAGCACCTGGAAAACAGACAAAAAAAAAGGCCACATTCGTCCACACTCAGTAGTCTCTAGCTGTCATGTGTAATGCACTGAAACCACAGCTCCCTATCCACATCCAGGCTTCACAGACCTTTCCAGACGTTTCACATTCGCAGGTTCAGTCTATTGATAGCACGTCGACCCCAGTATACCACCTCATTCCAATTCACTCTATTCCATGCACTCCTCTCACCCTCCTGTATGTTTAAGACCCAATTGCTCAAAATCTTGTTCACTCCATCCTTCTACCTCCAGTTTGGTCTCCTGCTTCTCCTAGTTCCCTCCACCTCAGACACATATAACCTCTTTGTCAATCTTTCCTCACTGATTCTCTCCATATGTCCAGACCATTTCAACTCAACACACCTGCTCTCTCAGCCTCACTCTTTTTATTTCCACACATCTCTCTTACCCTTACACTATATTTAGTGCTAGGTAGCACTAGGAAACATGAAGAAAGGTCACATCTGTTCACATCCATTCTCTAGCAGTCATATGTAATGCATTGTATTTGTGTGCATATGAGAAGTTTTAGAAATTTCTGATTATAATAGAGAAACTACTAAGGAAGAGGTCCTCTTCTTGACCAGTAATTGGATGTCATATAAGGATATCAGGTGGTTTGGACTTACCTTCCAAATAGCAAATTCAGTGGATCTGTCATTGTGATGGAAACCCCAGGTTCTGATTGTTTTAATGCTCACTTCATTAGATGTGAAAAGTACTATAATATTGGGTTGCTGCATCAGCATATGAGACTTGTGGAAACTAAATTGTTTTGTATTTGTCCTTGTCATTCTTCATTTGCTGTAGCAATTTGTTGTCAGATCAAAGAAATGTTAGAATTTTGCTTTCACTCACATTTTTGTTCGGACTGCCTTTGTATACAAAAGCAGTAATGATTGTGTGTCTGCAGATGTACACTGTCATCACTGCTTTTTGTATGTTCCACATAGCTTTCCTCATTTAGCGCATATCTATTCATGTATTTATTTGATGCTTCTTTTTATTAGTTTTTTCCTTTTGCTTCACAGTTGGAAATTTAAATATCTCATATTCATTTTCTCTTGATCATAGGTGTTCGGATGGCTCAGGAACTTCTTCGCGGTGTGGAACAGTTGTTGGACTCCGAGATGGGAGAATTACGCAGGCGAACAGCTGCAATGTCCTCCCGTATACGGCTTCTGGGCAGGAGTGATGCTGCATCTGATAGTGCAAGCAGCATTAGCAGTCCAAGCAGTAGTACCAGCAGTGGAAACTGCAGCAGCAGTGGGAGGAGTAGCAGCAGTGGAAAAAGCCCAGATATCCACACCACACATATAATTGTCACCACATTAGAGGATGAGTCTGCAAATATGAAGTCCTTTAGAAATATTAAACCAAATCCCTCACACACATGTAAGTATCCTGAGCCAACACCAGGAACTGTTGTGGCAAGCCGTGCTCGTAGTGAACCTCCATTTCAAGGAGAGGAAGGTCTTTATCGTGCAAGATCCTGTCCTGGCCTCCCAAGACCAACTGGAAATTCTGAAGGTAATGAAACAGTCTCAGCTTTGGTACCAGACTTACAAATGGTGCGTCTTCGGGGTTCACGTCCCCAAACATCAAGAGAAAAGTTTCTGAATCGCTACTCATGTGGAGCACTAGATGCCCACCAACCAACGTCTGCCTCAGCATTTGAATCTTGTCCAGACTTTGGAAACTTACGGCAGTGTGTCCGTGAAGGGGATTCTATTCACTCCTCTTCTTCTTCCCTCTCTTCAACTCACTCCTCATTTACGCGACTCCTTGAAGTGTCATGAGGTCTTTAAGCCAAGAAATTTCAATTTTATTTTGAGGAGAAGAAATCTATTGAAAGTTATTTGCGTGATATGCTTTTTAGTAAGTGAAGTATTATAATAATTTATAAAGGGTGGATAAAGAATAAGAACCTAGAAATACTACAAACTGTGTTACAAATGACAGTAAATATGGGACCTTATCCCACCGCACCATGAAGTGAATGGTAAAGTCCAGTTCACAAGTTGGTGATAGTACTTTTTATATAGATTGCACCACCCTAGTGACTTAAATGTGATGGAATTTTTGTTCCTAAATATATGACTTAAGTGCCGCACTTTATGTCTTATCATATTAGTTTGAAAACTTCAGAGGTATTCAGTTTAAGTGGCTGTTTGGTTCTGATGTTGGCACACAAATGTAGATTTTTCTCTGTATAGTAGCAAGGGCCCCCACACGCTAGTCGCATGCGGAACTGTGGAGTCAGAAGTATGCTTGTTCTATCATGTAGTAATATCAAATTTAACTTTTGAGTTTATCACAAGACATCATTTTCAGCCATTTCTGTTGAAAACATGGAGAAATGGCTCGTGATACAAATTGTATTAGTAATAGAAATTGAATATTTTTTATAAACATATACTGTACACGGTAGTTCATTTTATACTTTTTAGTAGACATTTATGATACAGATTACTTTGCAGCATAAGCTGGAAATATTTTGAGTAATTATCAATACAGCTGTATTAGATACAGGTAACTTTTTTGACTCTGATGTTGTGGTTTGCAAATATCCTCACTTGTTACTTAACTTACTACCGGTTAATTGGGGGGGCCCATGTCATATGTGTAAATACCTAGAATATATTTGATTCACTTTAAATTATTTAACTTGATTGGATTTACCTTAGTGACTCAGGCAGCAAGCAGTATGATGCTGATGTTGTATATAGATACTTAGGTTACTAATTTTAAAAGTATGGTAATCATTAAGTTCAACTGTATCAGGTTGACATGACAGAGACTGTCCTATAAGTCCTGATGATTGGCAGGGGAAAGAGATATTGGCCACGTGATATGAAAATTTTTCTGTTCATATTAAATTCAAATTTCAGTGACTGTTACAAATGTAGACTATGTGAAAAAATACAACCGAAAAGATTTTCACATTGTATTTTGAAGTTATTTTTATGCTTTACTGTATGACATCTATCATTTATTGAAATATGATAGAAAGAAGAGATAAGTTGAAAGGTAAATTACAGGATATCTAAATTATTAGACATGGTAGAACATACAGGTGGTTTTATTGATCTCACTCTCTTTTATATTATTTTTAGATATCACTAACTTTGTTTACTCTACATATTAGTGGCTGAAATTTGAATTTGAATAAGCATTTCAATTTTCATTGAGTCATATTTTCCTTCATGATTTACATTTTGAGATAAAGATTGAGCATTGCAAATACCACTTTTGTTACTTCTGTTTTAAAGATTGAGCATTGCAAATACCACTTTTGTTACTTCCTGTTTTGGAGAAAATTTTTTGAAAATGCTCATTATAAAGTGTAATGATGAATATTGTATCACACTTAGGTTATGTGGATTAAAATTCCAGTCTGAATGCAGCACATGCACTCTCAAACATATGTAACTGTTTACCTCAAATTATAGATGGTGTAAATGTCAAGGAAAATATGGTATGAGCCAGTGAATTGTCATCAGGCAAAGTCAGGTGTCACCACTTGAGTAAAATCACCATTATTGTCAATGCTGCTATTGTAATGATGATGAGTTACAATATAAGCAAGTACATAAGTACTTAAACAACAGTATGTGATGACAAGAGGTATAGCTTTAGGGTTGAAGTACAGGAATTACACATAAGTCTCTTGATATACACACATGGATAAATTACCCATCCAGTTGGTATATGTTATTTCTTAGATATGTGTACAAATTAGCAAAGAAATTGCATATCCAGGCTCTCATTGCCAGCATTAATTAAAAAGGTACCATCAAATTCTTCAGTAAATTGATTGGTGCTGACTTAAGTGTTATATTTATGTTGTATTTTATTTAATTTCCTCAGTGTATTCCTGAATACAGCCCTGGCCATTGGGAAACAGATTTGTGATCGTTTTTATCTACTTTGCTATGCATTTACTTTAGTCAGTTTCTGATTTGTAATGTCTCAGCATTTGTGCATATAACACTGGGTATTGGTCACCATGGTTACCATATTGTAATATTAAGTTGTACTTTTTCGAGTGGGGTGGGTCCTGAAAGATGAAACCAAAATTCAGAGTGGTTGAATGTTTGTATATATTTGTTAATTATGCAAGAATAACAGTTTGCTTCTGTTTATAGATGAAATAATTTGGCTGTGAGCTTTGAAATAATTATTTCATGGAGTGATATTTTAAACTGTGGAATTGATAAACCACACTTTATCATTTCTTGAAAAAGTCATGATTTATATTTTATTTTATTGATTGAGCCTTTTGATTATATGAGTCTATGGTGTTAACTAATGGAGGCATCGTTGCTTTAAGATACTGGCAACTGTCATGCAGGAGACAGTTTAGTCTTTGAGATCCTCCCCAGGAATATTAGAAAGAGGTCACTGTAATCAGCTTTTAAAGTACAATTTACTTTTACAAATGAGATGTGAAAAATGATTTCAAATATTCACTGGTAAACACACCATTACTGACATAAATATGATAGTTATGTACAAAAGTTTTAATTTGTTTTATAATTGAATGAGTTAATTGATGTAAAAAGTATTTTTGAAGTACTGTAACACAAGATTGCTTTATATGTCTTCTATATGTATGTCATTTAATACAATTTTTCATCTCTTCATCTTGCATTGTGCAGACTATAGAGGCTATGCTTTCAAAGATCTATTGACATTTGGCATTAAAGGTTACTTGTGAGGCTTTACAGTAGACTTAAGTATTTGCGGTGCCGAGTATTACGTATTAACATTCTTCAGCTGTCAACAGTTGTGATGTGATCGGGGATTGCAGGTTTTATGCCAAAGCTGTAACTGTACAAATTTCTTTGTCTTCCATCACTTCTGTTATTTCAAAGGAACCAAGTTCATGACTAATGTCAGTAATCACATTACAAAGAACAGCATTAAAGTTACTATTGATTAATAACTCAGCTGAGAAGTCAATATACTATTGAGCTGTACCTTATATGTATCTACAAATCAGTGCTGCATATTAGAGCTAACTTACAATCATTTGCATCAAGATATGTATCAAAAGAATAACCTTCAGAACTGTACTTTGATAAGGGGGAAAGAAGTAAGTGCAGATGCTGCTTTTTAGAACTCAGCTTACATGTGCTTGCAGAGAATGAATCGTGATAGATTTCTAAGAAAATCTGCATATCAAAGGGAAGATAAAATGACAGAACAGTGGTTACTGAGTAGTCATAACTAATGCATGCCCTTGTTAATTGATAGTGTTTAAGCCTGATGTTAAGTTTCAGATAAATCATATTGCTCTTGTTTTCATTGCAATTCTGTTTCCAGCTATTATGTGATAGCAATCAGCCCATTCATATTTTAGCCTATGAAAAACCAATCAGTTGATTTTTGGGATGGAGGTACATGATATCCACAACATCATTCAGTATATTTAGAAGAGGCAGACTTCATAAATTTTAGCAAATTCTTTGCAGTAGTGACATTTCTAACATCCAACAAGCATATCAATGAAGAAAGCCAAAGTGAACAACACTATACTCTTGTCCATCTTTTCTTCCTCCCATTCCACCTTTAATCCTACTTCATTGGTGCATCCATAAGCTGTATAAAACTTTTTTTTTTACTGAGTTCAACTGACAATTTTATCCCACCGCAACAAGTAGATTATACATGCTGTGAGTGAAAGCAATTTCTAATATATGATAGAGGTTTTCCCCTTGTGTTAGCATTGGAAATTATTGTCCTTGTTGCCAGTAAATCTTTGTTAATAGAATATTCCTATGCAGTCTTGTTTAACATAATTACTCGATAAGAATTTTGAAAATATACTGAACCTGATGAATTAATGTGAAATTGATGTACTGATATATATATATATATATATATATATATATATATATATATATATATATATATATATATATATATATATATATATCAAAATTATGTTCACAGATATTATGGAAAACTTTAGAAAATAAAGCATGCTAAAACAGTGTTAAGAAAATTTCTTGCAAGCTTCACTTGAATGTTAAGTACAATCTTAAAATACTTTTAAACAAACTACAGATTTTATGAATTTACTTATTAATCAGACTTAGTTGTAAAGTTTTGAGTAAGGTTAACAGGTTTTATCCATGGTGTAATTTGAATTACTTGATGATGCTTAAATCAAGAATCAAAGGGTTGAATTTATCTATGAAACATACCTGTCATTGTCTCCTCTGAAGAAATCAGATATAACATTGGGCTCCTAAGTTTCTGTACAAAACTAGTACAGTACAGCACTGTTTTTGTGAGGAAAATAATGGAAAATCTTCCATGTACCATACAGTACTATTTGACTGACAAACCTACATCAAATATGGTAATAAGACATCATGAAATGCCTCAATATCGTTGATTTGCAGATTTAAGGTGACAGATCTCTCGAAGGTTAAGCAATTTTTTTTATATTTAAGAGGAAGAACTTGAAAGAATCTTATTTTGGGAGTAATTATACTATTTATTCCTAAGTTTGAAATCTGAATGTCAAAATTTTAGATGCTGACTACAATGTTAGTAATCTGTGAATCTTCTTTTTCAAAACTTCTGATATTTCATGGATTCATTCTCAAAAATATACAAATCTTAAATATGAAAATGTTTATCAAATTATGAATATTATCTACTGAAGGACACAATCAGGTAGAGTATTGAGTGTTTATTAGTTTGATATTTTGCAAATGATCCTACACTGGCTATCATGTCAAGAGTATGTTAAATTAGTCCATTATCAGCTCCCAGTGATATTCTTTTCATTAGTGCTCAAACTTTATTATGATAACTAATATATATCAGCTTAAGATACCGGATGCATGGTAGGGTTAGGTGATGAAAAGTATAACAAAGTCAGAAGCATAAATTGTACTTTTAATACCATTAACATACTGAATGCCTGAGTATTCTTGTTTATACATTGTGATGTGATACAAACAATTTCAGTTCCTTGGTATAATTGGGAATATCCTAACAGATATCTCCAGTTAGATGGACACTTGCTCTCATGCTGAACTTGGGCACAACACCTTTTACTATCATGGAACTGTAAGGACTTGTCCTCAACTAATTAGCTTTCTTGTTACCATATCTTAAATTATCAGTAACAAAGCTTTGATAGTCATTTATAAATCTTGAACTTCTTGAGAAATTTTTCTGTTTTACGTATTCATAACCACTTTAGAAACTCTGTGTCCCTTGAATTAGGTGTAATCACTATCCCTAACAACATAAATTGTCACAGCAGTTATTTCAGTCATTTTTTCATTAACATGATATCCTCTTTCAATGAATACTAGTACCTAGTAATTACATTGAGTATTTGACAACAATATGGGGCTCATTTTGTCCTGCACTGTTATAGTTAACACATACAATAATAAACTTTTGACTGGTTAAAGATACTGGTAAATAAAATGTTACATGACACTTTGTATTTTATTCAACCTCATAGGCATTATCTGTATTTTAAGGGTATTGAATGAAAATTCTTGAATTACACTGGAATTCCATTGACAGCTTTAGTTACTTAAGTACTATACAAATATACCTCACAGAGTAATACCAGCTTTGAGGGTAGTCCAAGATCGATGTAGTCTTTCAAAATTTATGCTATTTTAAGGCATTGCAAATTTGCTGTCACTACACATATCTTAATAAATAATCAAAGCTCAGATTGTTAATGCTGCTTGTTTTAAAGGTGCTTATTCCTCATTCTCCTTATTACCAATATGTCATCAAGAACTACAATGCTCTCTCAGTACCAAAATCAAATATCTTGTTCCCAACATCTTATCATGTCCTTAATGCTGTTTTATGCTTAACATAATCATCATTCCCTATCAATACCACAATGTTCCTCATAACTCCAGGCTGTTAGTGTGCTGGACCTAACAATCTATATAAAAACAAACATCTTCCAGACTTACATGACATCACATTAGCATTAGTAACTAGACCCTGACCTCAGCACTACAATCAATGGGCATCTACATGAGAGGTCACTTGTCCTTCTTCCCTGAAAAATGAGGGATAGCAAATATTTCTTTATTGCAGTAAATCTTCAGCACATCTTCAAATTCAAAATTTGTAACCCTTCGAATCCCACTATAAGGAACTTCCCACATTCCATTTCCTTTTCCTTTCTTGGCATCACTTTGGAGAATTATCCCACTGATTTTGTCGTTGACCCTATGTATGATACCTCTACCAGCTGTATCTAACATTCTCCTAGTAGAATCATAATTTAATTACAATGTCTCCAGTACCTTTGCCATTACATTTTCAACACATCATACCTTATACAATGCCACTACATACTATTTTCACTAGTACTTCCAGCACAAGTTACCACTTTGTCTAATACTGGTCACTTCGCCATCACCACTGTCTTATTTCAATATGTACTCAGTAGACACCAAATGTTAAAGCTTCTAACATGACCAGTACACATCCCTCCTGTGTAACAATAACACTGCCCAAACTTCCTCATCATCCAGGAGGCTCGGTCCATGCTTTCTCCACAGTCACAAGATTTGTAATAATTCCAAGATGTCTCCATTATCTGTATCTATAAGCAGCTCTATGGTGCCACCAAGGTGGCTCTAAAGTCATCACTATATTCCTGACCCCATTACTACATGGGCACCCAAAACAAGCATAATATTCATAATACCACCAACAACCATTTTAGTTCCTGAATATGTCATAAAGGCTACCATATCCCTAACTCATCCACTACAGTCACTCTTTCATCCACCAAATCCCCATCACCATGTAACAGCACCATGTCTCCGTCACTATTTAATCAATATGCCTCAACTTCAAGACATTCATACCCCTAGTATCCTCACACTATCATCATCATGTTAGTGTCAGGGAAAATACCCAGAACCGTATTAAATTATGTGACAATATTCTCATGGATGGCTGCTAAGAGCAGATGTGGGAGGGAACGGTTTTCATTTTTTCCCCAAAAGGAAAGGGATGGAGTACCTGTGTAGCAGGGAAGATAGTCTCTGTAAAATTACGTTTATTATTCATATTCTCTGTTATTTAATCAGTTACTTTATAGATATTAGATTTCACCTCCGTTCTTCCAGACCCCAGGGATATTGCATCAAAATGCCTGCTTTCTTGATGGGTACACCATGTCACGTTGATGAGGCTGTATCATCATCTGCTGAAAGGTAGTACAGTTTCCTCAAAGAATTCACTACAAAGGAGTCCACCCTCTCCCTACTTCTGAATGTATGCTGTAGTGCAATCTTGAAGCTTTCAGAGCCCCCATCAAATAGGTCCTGGGGTTATCCCCCAAACCACCAAGATCTCCATCATCAATACCTTCATTGTGATCTGTGTTAGACCTACCATAATCATCATTTGATGCTTGAAAATGATGTTATTCA
Source organism: Panulirus ornatus (assembly GCF_036320965.1). NCBI lineage: Eukaryota > Metazoa > Arthropoda > Malacostraca > Decapoda > Palinuridae > Panulirus > Panulirus ornatus. The sequence continues at coordinate 5,222,095 of NC_092244.1, read as the reverse complement.
AGAAATGCTAGAACAAATTTTGAAGCCAAGGGGCACCTCAATGCAGCCAGATGTTTCTCCCCACCCAGACCTTGCCATCCCAAAATATGGAAGGGGGAGGGGGGAGATTCCGTTCACCTTATCCCAGCAGCCAAGGATGATGAGATAGGTGAGTGGGTAGGTTCCCTTTGTGTATACCCCTTTCAGATGTTCAGTCTCGAACTGTAGGATGTTTTATTCCCCCTCCCCCTTACCCCTGCCCATGTAGTACAAGAATGAGCTTCACTTAAACTTCCCAGCCACATCTCTTTGGATGGGATGAACCTTCATTCACAATCCTTTTTTTCCCATCCTCAGCCCGAGGGCTTGCGATTCTTTAGTTGTAGGGTGAATACACTTCCCCCTCTGCATGCCTTGGCATCACAGTCATGGAAGGATTTCCCTCCCTGTTTCCCACTTGCCTAGCCAATCTTAATACTGGGTTGCCCTGCTCAAAATTCTAATTTCACTACCTAGATTGAGAGGGGGTAAGCTTGGGATATCCCATACCGCCCTGCATCAACGTGACGGTGGTAGTTCTGCATTTGTAATCGGCCTTCTAGTAATGAGGTAGACCTGTCTCCCGCACCGGTCATAAAGAATAAGGTTTCTTCTCCCTTCTGCAATACTACCCAGTTATAAGTTGAAAAGCATAAGTTCTAATACAGGATACATGAAAAAAGCACAAGTTCTAATACAGGAAATAAGAAGACGGGGCGGTTGAGGTCATACGCCTTTGTTAGAGCTTGGCCTTAGTCAGTCATTCCCCCCTATTGGGTAGGGAACAAACCACTTCCCTGGCCACACGGAAAACTTTTCTTTTCAACCCAAGGCAAGAGATTAACTTCGCCCATTTTCTCCTTATCCCTGAATTTCTTTTCCAACTCAATTTCTTGTTTTTCTGCAACTGTGGATGTTTTTCATGTATGTTACGATTTCTAGCTTTAAACGACCAGCAGCGGTGCAGCCACGAAATGCGTCAATCGTGTCTTTTTCTGTACATTTCAGTACGCGAGTGAAGCAGCTAAAAGAATGTCACAGTGCTGAACTAATAACAAGCATTTTTTGGAGAATGATATTGATAATAATGAGCCTCAAGCATGAGCGAGTATCGAGGTCATGTGGTAGTCATCGTATCTCTGGCTGACTCGGTCTGGCTGCACCCCTCCCCTGGGGCCACAGGAGTATAGAGCATGTGGAAAGTGAAGGGAGTCTGCCCACGGAAGGTGAATATTTCAACAGGTAATCACCAACACACGTCGTAGAAATGTAGACAGAAGTGTCAACTAACCATGAACGCGAGGAAATGCTGTGTGAGTAGGTTAGGATCAAACTTGGGTCGTGATATAATTACGGTCAGTGAAGCTAGTGAAGAAGATTGGACTCATGGTTGGGAATCAATCAGGCTAGACCCCTACCCTAAGCAAGTGCCACGATAATGTTCCTCACGAACGTTGTACAGGGTCAGCTAGGCTGAATCCTAGGAAAGTAGCATGAAATGGCTGTCACAAGCAACGGAAAACAGAGGTGTTAATGGTGTCATCGTCAACCAAGATTCGGTGACGAGTATAACTCTTGCCCTCCATTGTGTGCAGTGGCTTTCGTTGATTCCCAGACATGTTTCACGTCCTAATTTTATTGTATTTATAATAGTTCTGTTATTAGTGGTAAGCTCACATTTTCCCCAGTTTCGTATCCCTCCCGACTGTAGACATAACGTAGAGCGAAAATTTATGACTATTAGAGTTGCACCTCATTGCTGTTGGTTTTATATATTGACTAATGTTTAGACAATGGTCACAGTTGTGGTGCATGATCTGGAATGGTATATGGTATTGAATAATGTTTTATATATATATATATATATATATATATATATATATATATATATATATATATATATATATTTTTTTTTTTTTTATTTGTCGCTGTCTCCACCGTTAGCGAGGTAGCGCAAGGAAACAGACAAAAGAATGGCCCAACCCACCCACATACACATGTATATTCATACACGTCCACACACGCAAATATACATACCTATACATCTCAACGTATACATGTATATACACTCAGACATATACATATATACACATGTACATAATTCATACTGTCTGCCTTTATTTATTCCCAGCGCCACCTCGCCACACATGAAATAACAACCCCCTATTCCCCCCCCCCCCCTCATGTGCGCGAGGTAGCGCTAGGAAAAGACAACAAAGGCCCCATTCGTTCACACTCAGTCTCTATCGGTCATGTAATAATGCACCGAAACCACAGCTCCCTTTCCACATCCAGGCCCCACAGAACTTTCCATGGCTTACCCCAGACGCTTCACATGCCCTGGTTCAATCCATTGACAGCACTTCAATTAACTGCACAGAAAGTGCAGTTAATGTAGGTAGGTAATAATAGCTAACACAAACCTCACTTAGTAGCTGAAATGAAAGAAATCAGACTCAAGATTATGGTCTGTGATAGAAATGTACCAATATTATTCTTGGATCAACTAAAAATATCCCCCCTGCCCCTAACCTGCTTTCTCTCTCTTTCTCTCTCTCTCTCTCTCTCTCTCTCTCTCTCTGGTGGGTTAGGTTTGTCTGTAGCTTTACACACAAATCTAACAACAGCCTCGATAAAACGTATGGAGGGTGTGGGAAGAGGCCTTCAGGTGACCCTTGCAGTGTATAATTATGGTTACTTTTCCTGCTGGAGGATAATAAGGTTGTCTTGGGATATTGTGGTCGTGTATACATCAAAACTAACGTTAGATTTTTCACTAATTCTCTTCCAGTATATTGTAATGTTTATGAAGTGATGCAGCAGAGCATAACATGGAGCATTATGTTTTATGCAATGTTTTGTAAAGCAATAATGTTGAGGGTTATGAGTATCAAAGAAAATGTGGGGTTGATTAATGTTAGTTATTTACAAGTTAACTTCTCCAGTGCTATCATCTTTGCACATTGTATGATTTTGATGTGTGGTCTTACTCTATTACATATGAAATACAGTACATTTTACTGAACAATAGTAAATGAGGTGATAAAGTATTATATATATATATATATATATATATATATATATATATATATATTGGCGGAATGCGTGCATAGTGCCATTGTACAAAGGCAAAGGGGATAAGAGTGAGTGCTCAAATTACAGAGGTATAAGTTTGTTGAGTATTCCTGGTAAATTATATGGGAGGGTATTGATTGAGAGGGTGAAGGCATGTACAGAGCATCAGATTGGGGAAGAGCAGTGTGGTTTCAGAAGTGGTAGAGGATGTGTGGATCAGGTGTTTGCTTTGAAGAATGTATGTGAGAAATACTTAGAAAAGCAAATGGATTTGTATGTAGCATTTATGGATCTGGAGAAGGCATATGATAGAGTTGATAGAGATGCTCTGTGGAAGGTATTAAGAATATATGGTGTGGGAGGAAAGTTGTTAGAAGCAGTGAAAAGTTTTTATCGAGGATGTAAGGCATGTGTACGTGTAGGAAGAGAGGAAAGTGATTGGTTCTCAGTGAATGTAGGTTTGCGGCAGGGGTGTGTGATGTCTCCATGGTTGTTTAATTTGTTTATGGATGGGGTTGTTAGGGAGGTAAATGCAAGAGTTTTGGAAAGAGGGGCAAGTATGAAGTCTGTTGGGGATGAGAGAGCTTGGGAAGTGAGTCAGTTGTTGTTTGCTGATGATACAGCGCTGGTGGCTGATTCATGTGAGAAACTGCAGAAGCTGGTGACTGAGTTTGGTAAAGTGTGTGGAAGAAGAAAGTTAAGAGTAAATGTGAATAAGAGCAAGGTTATTAGGTACAGTAGGGTTGAGGGTCAAGTCAATTGGGAGGTGAGTTTGAATAGAGAAAAACTGGAGGAAGTGAAGTGTTTTAGATATCTGGGAGTGGATCTGGCAGCGGATGGAACCATGGAAGTGGAAGTGGATCATAGGGTGGGGGAGGGGGCGAAAATTCTGGGGGCCTTGAAGAATGTGTGGAAGTCGAGAACATTATCTCGGAAAGCAAAAATGGGTATGTTTGAAGGAATAGTGGTTCCAACAATGTTGTATGGTTGCGAGGCGTGGGCTATGGATAGAGTTGTGCGCAGGAGGATGGATGTGCTGGAAATGAGATGTTTGAGGACAATGTGTGGTGTGAGGTGGTTTGATCGAGTGAGTAACGTAAGGGTAAGAGAGATGTGTGGAAATAAAAAGAGTGTGGTTGAGAGAGCAGAAGAGGGTGTTTTGAAGTGGTTTGGGCACATGGAGAGAATGAGTGAGGAAAGATTGACCAAGAGGATATATGTGTCGGAGGTGGAGGGAACGAGGAGAAGAGGGAGACCAAATTGGAGGTGGAAAAATGGAGTGAAAAAGATTTTGTGTGATCGGGGCCTGAACATGCAGGAGGGTGAAAGGAGGGCAAGGAATAGAGTGAATTGGAGCGATGTGGTATACCGGGGTTGACGTGCTGTCAGTGGATTGAATCAAGGCATGTGAAGCGTCTGGGGTAAACCATGGAAAGCTGTGTAGGTATGTATATTTGCGTGTGTGGACGTATGTATATACATGTGTATGGGGGGGGGGTTGGGCCATTTCTTTCGTCTGTTTCCTTGCGCTACCTCGCAAACGCGGGAGACAGCGACAAAGTATAAAAAAAAATATATATATATATATATATATATATATATATATATATATATATAGAATTTGTGACTGATTAATGTGAAAGTAGGTCATAGATGTAAAATATCAGTAGAACATATGAAAACCTTATCTAAGAACTGAATTGAAAGTAGAAATATTTCAAAATTTGATTTGTCAGCCGCTGGGATCACATAGCTAACTAGTTAGTAATCTGTTGACATTCTCCGATACTTTCACTGAGCTCATTCACATTATAAACTTGACTGCCAGGGAGGTTTAGTTAGGTTACATAGGCTCTCTTGATTATTTCCAAATATATTACATCATTTTTCTTTCGTAAGCCCATATTTTCTAGTTTAGCTCAGCATCAGATTTAGCTTTGGATATTGAGTGACTTTATTCTGTAATGCTATGGTAGTGTTTAGATAATACCTTAACATTCACTTATAATAATTTAAGAATGATATTGATTATGTACGGCAGTAGTAGTGAGGGCTATTTATGTCGAAGTGGAGCCACTTTATGCTAAAGTAATTAAAACACGTAAAAAAGAATCAACAGAACTGATGGAAAGCACTTAACCTCATCTCTGCATTAGTATTAGGTTTGGATATTGTGTTATTTTGTTCTGTAGAGCTTTTGTAATAATTGGAGAGTACAGTTATTGTGCAGTTTTACTTGGAGCAATAGTAGTGAGGGATATGTATATTGGAGAAAATGTGGGATTAATGCTTAAGTAGGTAAATATTAAATAAAAAAGTCAACAGAACCTACTTTTCCTAGTAGCTGAGATAATCGTAGATATATAGCAACATGGAATTTGTTTGCTGCTGAGGATTACATTTTCACTAATTGTCATGTACAGTAATCAGTTGGGCTTGTCATGTATATTTTGAGTGGGAATTTGAATGTTTAGATGAAGTTGTCTGCTAGAGGTATATAAAAATTAGGTCATGCTTTCTGTGGATGTTTTGTAAATTTATTACTTTTACATTGATTAACTTCACATTTTCCCAGGTATACCATTAGTGACTCATTTGGTATTACTCTTTGTGAAAGATGAAATAGATTGATTCTCCACAGGTATTTCTGTAGTCATAATTAATTATATAAAACACCTAAAACAGAACTAGCCATTTCCCAAGTCCATTTTCATTGTGGATATAAAATATTACTTTTACCATGTCATCTTATGAAAATTCATGTTCCACAGCTGTTATTGTATTCTAATACTACACCATCACACTGCAGAGCAATAGTAGTGAGGGATATGTATATTAGAGAAAATTTGGGGTTAATGCTAAAGTAGGTTAATATTAAATAAAAAAGTCAACAGAACCTACCTTTCCTAGTAGCTGAGATAATCGTAGATATGTAGCAATATTAAATTTGTTTGCTGCAGAGGATTACATTTTCACTTACTGTCATCTAATTGTTGACGTCTGGTGCCATTTGTACAGTAATCAGTTGGGCTTATCATGCATATTTTGAGTGGGATTTTGAATGTTAAACTTGTCTGCTAGGGAGGTTATAACAATTAGGTCATGCTTTCTGTGGATGTTTTGTAAATTTATTAATTTTACATTGATTAACTTCACATTTTCCCAAGTGACTCTATTAGTGACTCATTTGGTATTACTCTTTGTGAAAGATGAAATATATTGATCCTCCACAGGTATTTCTGTAGTCATTATTAATTATGTAAAACACCTAAGACAGAACTAGCCATTTCCCAAGTTCATTTTCATTGTGGATATAAAATATTACTTTTACCGTGGCATCTTATGAAAATTCATGTTCCGCAACTGTTATTGTATTCTTCTAATACTACACTATCACACTGCAGAGCAAAATCAGTGTGTGTAAAGCTAATAGTGATGCAGACTTTTACAAAAAGTATGATAGTTTGGATACTGTACTTGTTTATAAAAAGTATGATAGTTTGGATACTGTACTTGAAAAAAATCAGAATCTTTTCCTTACCAGCAGAGATATATAACAGGAATATACCATAATTAATGGGATCTGCTGTTACGACTGCATGGAGGATTTGATTTGGGGGTTGCAGTTTGGGTGATGCTTTTTCATGGTTGTGTATGTTTTTTACAAGAAGAATGGATATTAGATGAATTTTAGTCAGTAGGGAGGTTATTCTATTAGAATGCTTTCATAGAATCAGTTAGTTTTGTATTTTTTTTTTACTCATATATGAGCTAACTCCCACATTTTACCTGATATTCATAACCCTCTCCACTATTGACATTTTTATTTAATGATATAACAATGCTCCAAATCATGCTCTGCAGCTTTAATTCTATTCTTTGAAAACTGTGCTCTCATTGCAAAACATGATTACTTGTTAAGCAAAGCTAGTTTTTATGCAAAGCAATATGGATTTAACATGAAAGCAGGGACATATTGAAGGGAAGGGAAGAAGCAACTGGGACAGTCACCTCCTCTGAGCTATTCAGCATATAATAAACTTGTAAAGTTGCATTTATCCTCCTTTTATTTTTCTGATTTCTCCTTTGCAACCATGTATTGATCATTTTCTTATCGTACCCCCCTTTTGCATCTTCTAAGCCTCTGGTTTCCTGTTTGTTGCTTTGTCACATTTTCATCATGCTATACCAGTCCCTTCATTCCTACTTTTTTATCATCTTTTTAATCTCTTCTGTTTATTGTAGTTTCTGAGATTTTTACTGTATGTTTCACTCAACAATCGCCTTTGAAATTATTCATTCATATTCACACTTTAACTTCTTTATAGTTATTTTCAACTTGTAGTGCTTACTTTAGATTGTACCTTTCATGCTTTTCTGCCTCATTGTTCCTATACTATCTCCGTGGCAGTCCCCAAATACTTTGCATCCTGCAATGGAATAAACTTCCCTATCAAACCACATTTGTCACTTTACTTTAACTACATTTTTATCCTGTTGTGTAACAATATCCTTTGTTTACAGTTAACATTGTACAATAAGTATGCATGATGTAATTGAGGTGATAAACAGAATGTACTTGATTCAAATCCAGCAGTTAGTCTTTTGCCACTCCTCCCTCCTGTATTCTATCTACCCATAACATTACTGTGGCCCAAATTATTTCCAAGCCCTGCATTCTTACCCGGTTCTGCAATATCTCCAGGCTTAGGGTCAGGTTACTTCTTAAGAGGCCTTCCCTCATTCTGTTTTATGAAACTGATTGGCTTTTAAAACTAGCTTCTGCATTGCTGAAAATCAGTAGCACTGCGCAGTTTATTGATGATATGGAAATTAGGAATCATGCTTGTTTTGAATTTTACATGTTGTGTGCTGGATAGTGTATTTCTAGTGTAGTTATAGAATTGTGGCAGCATTTGTAGGCTCAGGTCCTTACTAGGTAGACAGTAGAGGGCATTCTTAAAAATGAGCCTCACAATAATCCAAAAAAGAGGCATTCTTAAAAATATGCCTCACAGTAATTCAAAAATAATGTCTTTGAATGCATTTTAGTATTCTGACCACTTCATTCTAACTTTACTTCTCTAGTTTTTCTGCCTTTGCCTTCTAACAACAACTTCTCTTCAGAGATGTGACTTTGCAGGGTAAGAGGAAATAATTTTAAGTTAGAGGCAGTGGAAAATGAACCATCACTTGACCAGATGATGGAAATGTAAGTTCATTTTGGAAAATTTTACCTTTGACATGGGCAAATAGGGTGGATACTGAAGGGAGAGAAACAGAGGAAGAATGCATGGAATGGTGTATGCGAGTGAGGCATGTAAGGACAGGGATAAGTGGAGACTCTTTCGCCGGAGGGAACGGGCATCAGAGATATACTATAGATAGATAGATAGGTTTTAAGGAAAAAGGGAGACTTTAGTACGTGATTAGAAAGACTAGATATCAAAATTTTAGGAAAAGTATAATTTTTACCAAAATCAGGAAGTTGGTTGTGATGACTGACGAGACAGGATATATTGTGACAGTTGCTTGAGAGCACCAAAACTGAGATGCTTGATAAAAGATATCAGCTACTCATCAAAGTACATACAGTATGTGTGGTATAGGAAATAATTTTGTCAAACATTAGTAACCATCCATTGCGATTTAAAATAAATGATATATAAAAAGGACTGCTGTCTTTTAGTTTTTTACTGGTCTAGGAAATTACAATAAATATCAGTTTAACTAGCACACTGTTCTCTTTTTTCATATTTCTGTTATATGTAAAATTCTTTTGTTTCAGAGATGTGACTGAAGACATCATTGGTGAAGCCCAAGTTGATATTCATGCACCATTTGAACACCCTCAGTATGTTTCAGTCTTCATACAGTAGAAAAAACAGTTTTTTTTGTGAATTGTGTGGAAAGACATATTGTCGCAAAAGCAGTCTTAATACTCACATGCTGCTACATAGTGGAAAAAAAGATTTTGAATGCACAGAATGTGGCAAACAATTTAGTCAGAAGGGACACCTAACAACTCATTTGCTTTTGCACAGTGGTGAAAAAAATTTTGCATGTGAAATATGTGGAAAGCGCTTTGCACAGAAGTGTCATTTAACCATTCATATGACTGTACATAGTGGGGAAAAGAAATATGGGTGTGAATTATGTGGTAAATTCTTTGCCCAGAGAAGTGGTCTTAGTAAACATTTGGTTACTCACAGTGGAGTAAAACGATTTAAATGTGATGAATGTGGTAAACTATTTGCTCATAAATGTAGTCTTAAAAAACATGAATTTGTTCATAGTGGAGAAAAAAAGTATCATTGCAATGAATGTGGAAAGCAGTTTTCTGAAAAGTGTGGTCTGAGAAAACACATACTTGTTCATGCTAGGGGTGAAGAGTTAAATTGTGAGGAATGTGGTAAAGTCTTCCCAGAAAAGAAAAGCTTGACCAAACATATGCTGATGCATAGGGGTGGATTTGCATGTGAAGAATGTGGAAAATTATTTGCTTATAGGAGCAGTCTTAACATTCATATAACTGTACATAGTGGGATAAAGAGGTTTAGATGTGAATATTGTGAGAAACTCTTTACTCAGAAAAGCAGTCTTAAAAAACACATATTAAAGCACTGTAGCAATAAAGATATCAGATGTGAGGAATCTGGCACAGTCTTATTTCATAAAAGCGATATTTACAAGCACAGTATTTTTTCAACATGAGAGAATGTTCCTCTGTAAGGAATGTAGGTAATTTGTACGTGAGAACCTTTCGTACATGTTTGGTTTTTGACCGAGGGAAAAATTACAGCTTAATAATGTAAGAACCAGTTCACTAGTAGGAGTATTTTAAAGACTCGTGTGTTAATTCTCTTCCCAGCAAAGAAGTTTGGATTTGATGGGTATGGTGTTTTCAGAAAAATATTTTTACAGTGACCATGTACCTAAGGAAACCCATCATCTCACACTGGAACAAGACTGAATGAGGCAAGAAATAAATAACAGATATAACTTTATAGTGGCTGTTAATGAACAGCTTGAGTGAAGAGCTGTAACACTTTCCAAGGGATACTCCCTTTGGTTCAACCTCTGTGCTAAGTGTAAGACATTACCTGATAGGGGTTCCCTAAAAGCATGAAACATATAAATTATACTGTCTTTGTCCCAAGTACACTTAAAAAATGCAAAGAATCTCTCTCTACAGTTAGAGAACCGTGACTCTTATGTCAGTAATTCCTCACTGTAATACATTCAGATAGTAGCAGATAGGGAGTTTTATTTATTTATTTTTTTTTTTTTTTTTTTTTTTTTTTTTTTTTGAATTATGATATTCTCATCTAAACCTCTTTGCTCCAAAATGTAGTCCGTCACAAAAAACTGTACCATGGATTGACAGGTTGCATGTAAAGGATTTAATAGGATTGTCTTTCTAATTATAACCAAATTTTCCTGAATTACATAGGATAAAACTGCTGGAACCCTTTTACAGGGCTTTTGCAGCTTTGAGGCTGCTGCACATTCAGTAGCAGGGAAATAGACTCCTTTAGAGTGAGAAGCTCCTCAGCAAGATTGTACTTCATTATCATTCACTGACAAGTGATACAGTACAACTTCACTGAAGGTGATATTTCATTCACTGTGCAACCTTATTCAAACAGAGTCTAGATATAGAATAAAACTCTTTTGAATAAGGTTTATGTGCTGAAAGATTTTTTCTTTTATCCATGTCTACAACTTTTTATTCTGTAATCAACATGATTTATCATAAGGGATATGAAACACTTCTTAAGATGCATTTACACTTTATTACAAAAGTTCTTGAGACACTGGGGTATTATGGAAGTACCATATAATGGCTAAGAGCATTGTTTTTTTAGTGTGGTATACACTAGCCATGCACTTAACCCAGCTGATACCAAGGCTCCAGACCTGCATAAAAATAATGTATAAGATTAGATCACCTGTTATCCATAAGCCAATATGCAATCCATCATTTTAGTAATGTAACAGAAACTGACCTCTTTCATCCTTCATTAAACACATACTCTTACTCTTGTTAATTGACACATTGTTTAACACTATGCCACATCATGTTTTCCCTTTATATGTTGGAATTGAAATGCCTGAGCACGTGGTGTGACGCAAGTTGATCTTGTATGAAACATCAATTCAAGAGTGAGGGGTGGTATTAAGTGGTCTGACTGACAGCTGACAAGGGTGTGCTGAAATGTTTTAGAAATACATAGAAACATTAGGTAGCATTAGTAGACAGGAAAATTAGGTAGATGTCATCTGTGAGAACATTAGGTAAGAACCCCTACAAGTTGCACTTCTGCCAATGGCCTGTTAAGGGTGAAGCACAAAAGGCTAGAAGTGGGACTTCCAGGTGGGAACAGCGGCATCAGAAATGTAGATAGATATTAATAGAATGAGCAAAGAAAGACTTAAAAGGAGAATCTATGTGTTGTATGTGGAAGGAGCAAGGGGAAAGGGAAGACTAAGAATGAGAAGGAAAGGTAGAAAGAGAGTGACCTTGAGGTATTATGGCCTGAATATTCTGGAGGGTGAGAAGTATGCAAGGAATAGAATTGGACTGGAGTATTGTGTTTATGTGTGGTCATGTACTGTCAACCCTTGCCTGAACTATGGTAAAAGAAGTGATCAGGGTAATCATGAAAGGTCTGCAGAGCTGTGGTGGGTAGGCTGTGGTTTTGGAGTTATAAACCTGGGAAAGGAAAGATTGCAATTGTGAAGTATGCATGGGCATGTGTATAAGCCCCAGTAAATATGAAGAGTGTATGAGGTAAAAATGAAATGAAACATTTCTGGAGAAATTTGAATGGCTGTATAAATGGTTTTGAAAATGAAACGTGGTCGTAATAGGTGATGTGAATGTGAAAGTGGGATGTGATGAAACTGGTGGGATTGTTAATAAATGGGGGAGTGCCTAGAGTAAATGAAAATAGATGTTATCTAGTGGATGTTTTTGTTGAAATGGGTTTATTCCTTTCTATTGCCTTTTTTTTTTTCCACAGAGGATGGTCCACTGGGGAATTATGAAAGAGAAGAGCAAAGGCTTTGACTGACTGTGGCAGGAGATGAAAGATGAAAAAGGACATGCTGGTGTAAGGAAGAATGGAGAGGTAGAAGTGTTGACAAGCGAAAAGAATCAGAAAATATGCAGAGAGGAGTATGAAAGGAAGATAACAGAAAGCTTAGATGGACATGCAGTGAATGTAGGGATGCAGTTATGGGTGAATGTGTTTAAAATGTTTGAGAGAAATGCAATTAAAGGGTGTACAATTAGTAGTTAAGGTTATATATTTATTTTATTTATTTATTATACTTTGTCGCTGTCTCCCATGTTAGCGAGGTAGCGCAGGGAAACAGACGAAAGAACAGCCCAACCCACCCACATACACATGTACATACATGCTTCTCCACACACGCACATATACATACCTATACATTCCAACATATACACAGACATACATATATACACATATACATCATTCATACTTGCTGCTTTTATTCATTCCCATCGCCACACATGAAATGACAACCCCCTCCCCCCGCAAGCGTACAAGGTAGCGCTAGGAAAAATACAACAAAAGCCACATTCATTCTCACTCAGTCTCTAGCTGTCATGTATAATGCACCAAAACCACAGCTCCCTTTCCACATCCAGGCCCCACAAAACTTTCCATGGTTTACCCCAGACGCTTCACATGCCCTGGTTCCATCCATTGACAGCACGTCAACCCCAGTATACCACATTGTTCCAATTCACTCTATTCCTTGCACGCCTTTTACCCTCTTGCATGTTCAGGCCCCGATTGCTCAAAAAAATTTTTCACTCCATCATGCCACCTCCAATTTGGTCCCCCACTTCTCGTTCCCTCCACCTCTGGCACATATATCCTCTTTGTCAATCTTTCCTCACTCATTCTCTCCATGTAACCAAACCATTTCAAAGCACCCTCTTCTGCTTTCTCAACCACACTCTTTTTATTACCACACATCTCTTACCGTTTCATTACTTACTCGATCAAACCACCTCACACCACATATTGTCCTCAAACATCTCATTTGCAACACATCCACCCTCCTCTGCACAACTCTATCTATAGGTTATATATATATATATATATATACACACATTACATTATACAGAATCACTGTTTCCCCGAGTCAGAGGTAGCGCCAGGAAACAGATAAAGAGTGGCCCATTCACTCGTACACAAATGTTTACATAAACACCCATATGTACTTGCACACACAGACATAAGCATAAATACACGTACATATTCATACTTGCTTGCCTTCATCCATTCCTGTCGCTACCCTGCCCCACAGGAAACAGCATAACTAAGGAAAGGGGGGGGGGTGCAGAGATGGAGTGTGACCATGAGATACAGTAGCTAGTGGCAAGCTTGTTTCCGAATGATACTGTGCTGTTTGCTGGGAGCGAAGATGAGATTAAGGGATAGCATAGTCCTTCCAACCCTGACCTATGCAACCAAAACATGGATGTTGAGTGAGTCACATAGGTCAAGAATCCAGGCTATGGTTATGAGCTATTTGAGAAAAGCATGTGTCACAAAATGGAATGAAGAAAGAAATGAAGGGGTATGTGGCAAGGAATGAATTGTGGAGTGTTACAATGGATGAAATTTAATACTTTGAGATGGTTTGGGAATAAGGAAAGAATGCAAGACTGGGAGTTTACAAGGAGTGTATGATAGTACAATTAAAAGGGTTGGTGTTATAGGAAGACCACCTGTGACATTGGCAGATAGAGTGGAAGATTACTGGAGGAGAGAAATGGTGGAAGAATGCATAAGATGGTGTATGCCACCCCTTAATGTGAATTCCCAGAGGGAACAGACATTAGAGATATAGATAGAAAAGTAGAAAAATGAAAGTTAGAGTGAATGTGTACAAATAAGGCAATTGGTCATGGCAATACCTTATTCAGATAGGAAACGATGAACATGAAGAAAAAATTGACCATTTTTGATGATTATATGCCTTCAAACTTTCCTTTAATTCACTTGCTAACACTTCAAGAAAATAGCTATTAGCCCATGAAATACATTCTTCTATCAGTTTTATTATATTCCTGGTGCAAATCAAAAACTGCCATACCTACTTCATCATTTTGCTTCCCAATTCTGAGCAAGAGGTGCCCAATGACCTCATTTAAATGGAGAAAATTATGTAATAAGTGCACTTCAATTTTCTTATGTAATCCTAGTCAGATTGAGGGCTTTGGCAACACACAATAAATAGCTAAAACATTTACAAAGAAAAACACCTCAACATCCTTCCCACATGTACATGTACTATGTCCTCACACTAATTTATATTTTAGTGTGAAGTATATATCTAGACATGTTATTCACCACCAGTGCTGTACCCTATTTATGATACAAGAATTGTGTAAGACTAAGCTCTTGATGGAGGAAGAATCAGATCTGATTATGGCTCCACTCTTGCCAGGCAGTCTCTCTTGTACTGATTGTTAATGTGAAAGATGTAATACATCCAAATATATTCATATTCACCACCAAAGCTGTGCCTCCATGATATGAGAATACAATGTGAAAGCAAGCTCATTAGAAACATCGGTCATCTTTTCATGGGGACTGCCAAACGTCATCTACACCCTTCTCTGCCTTTTATATAGCAGTGGACCAGACCAACACAAAAGCTTTTTCTGTTACTTTTCCTGTCATTTCATAAAGGATCTGTTTTTATATCATGATCCAAGTTTTTAGACCATAATTCCTGTTAAGCTGCCGTATATTCTCGTATAAAGTTCAGGTTTTCATCACCAAATTTTTAGATAAATTAGGGGGTTGACCTAAACATGGGTAATAGCATCATTAGCTTGAAATCTGTGCATGATGGGAAGGGCTAGGAGCAACTTTTAGTTTTTGACATGAAAAATATTTACCTTGTCATCAAGTTCTTGTGGAAGGCACTGTAATATTCACATTTTCCATCTTGGTACAAAATCATTTCTTTTCATAAGTCTTGTGCACCAGCCATGGCTTGCCTTAAAATCAGAGATGCCTAATTTTCTTGCTTGTTTCAATGCAAAGATTCGAATTGATCCATTCTGTCAAGTTTTCACTTGACATACTTTGCCACTTCAACTTCCAACTGTGGCCACTTTCCTCTGTTAACACATTTGTTTTTTTGGCATGTGCTAAAGTTGTGCAGCGAGCTTTCTTCAGTCTCTATTTTTCGGATACCTTAAATTCCTTTGCTGCTGCACAGCTGTTAGTCTGTTCTGCATATTTGGAGCTTGAACTTTGCTGTGAACTTGTTTCCTCTTGAATCCATGCTGAAGTAAATAAGGGTCTAGCACATCTACACTGTAACAAGACAATTTGAAAAAGCAGTAACATGTAGTTCACTCGTGATGATATGAGTAGGGTCATGTACAGAAAGTTGCCAGTTTCTAAATTTTCCATTTCAAATTTAGGTTAAAGAGTATTTTATTTCCTAAATTGTTTTACAATACTCTAGGTAAAACAGTTTACTAAAGAAAGAATACTGTACAAACCCTACAGAAAACAAAACAAAAAACTGACAAACACTGTTGGTAGGGTAAACTTGTTCTAACGGCAGCCTGCCAGTAATCAAATTTATAACAGTGTCTCTGTTTAGGGTCTAATGTATTTTTAAAAATGAATACTTGTAAATCAAAAGTATTGTAACATTGTATTATATATAACCTTGTCATATTTCTAGAAATTCAAAAGCATGACAAAAAGAGTATAAACACAATGCCAACGTATGGTAATATCTCTAAAGCTGTTTAGGAAGTCTGATGCAAAGGAAAGCCTCCGCGACCAGGGCTCTACCATATCAGCTAGATGGTACGTGTTTTTCTAATTGTTTTCAATTAAAAAATTGTAACATCACAAGTGTATTTTAACTTATCTGTGCCTGAATGAATATGTTCTTAGAAATAAATAATAATTTTGCTGAAACGTGATTTATTTCAATGTAAAATGGGATAAAATACATGACAAAAGACTTTACCTAACCTTCTGATGTTCAAGAGATGTTACTCGTTTCTTTAATAGTTTGCAGTTAAAATACTGGTGAACTACAATGAAATTCTATTCATACTGTGCTTGATATAATATTCATGGAAATGTACAATTTTGCTGAAATGATATGCGCATTACAGTGGAAAGTGGGATAAAAATACGATGAAAACAATCAACTTTCGCTTTTTCGTTCAGAAAATAGAATAATCGCTTCGAATGATTTTCAGTTAAAAATAACAGTTATTTTACATTAATAATCTCTCCTAATTGACTTGAATGGGAATATACAATATTTTTGCTGAAATTACCCACATTTCAAGAGTGAAGATTTTCTGAAACGAGTTTTATGTGCCAAAAAATATGGTACTTTATTAACCTAATTTGTTCTTCAGTTACCCTAAAAAAAACTTGGGTTGACCTATACACAAGGCATATAAATCAATGATTTCTAGGCCTAAATATCAAGGGTCAACTTGTACACGAGGTAGGCGAGTATATATGGTAATACTAAAATCTCAACTTAGCATTCGGGTAATACTAAGAAATTTCTACATGATGGAAAGCCTATGAAGTATTTGATTATTATATGGCCTGAAAATGGATAAGTAAGCAATGATATAACAAACAGCATTTCACAGATAATAATACAGCATTTGGGTAATTATCATTGTATGCACCATACATCTTACATGATCACTCTCAAAAAGGAGAAGTAAAAGCAATTTACCCCTCTCTACATTTCAAATAAAAAAGCAGTAAGGTATTAGCCTATCATATGGAGATATTGTTCAATTCAGTTTCTCCCTACAAGAAAAGGCATAGCATTTTTGTAAACCATAATTTACAGATATTTGTGGATTTAATTACCTACCAGGATAAGGTCCTTATAAGAGTAGAATGCCTCAGCCTTCGGTACACCTTGACTTTCATATGGCTGTTTCCTTCTAAATTCATCAAGATGTCATTTATACTGTAAGGAAAACAAAATGAAAGTATATCATCTGGCTCCCACTATTACTTACTACAAACATATATGAATATGCAAAAAAAAAAAAAAAAAAAAAAAAAAAAAAGAAAAATACTCAAAGGCAAACTATTTTTTTAATATCACCTTAATGTATATGGAAAGGCTCAGTATGATACTGAAATATGTAGCGCTAGGAAAAGACAACAAAGGCCACATTCATTCACACTCAGTCTCTAGCTGTCATGTGTAATGCACCAAAACCACAGCTCCCTTTCCACAACCAGGCCCCACAAAACTTTCCATGGTTTACCTTAGATGCTTCACATGCCCTGGTACAATGCACTGACAGTAAACGACCCCAGTACACCACATCATTCCAGTTCACTCTATTCCTTGCAAGCTTTTCACCCTCCTGTATGTTCAGGCCCCAATCGCTCAAAATCTTTTTCACTTCATCCTTCCACCTCCAATTTGGTCTCCCACCTCTCCACATTCCCTCCACCTCTGACACATATATCCTCTTTGTCAATCTTTCCTCTCATTCTCTCCATATGACCAAACCATTTCAATACACCATCTTCAGCACTCTCAACCACACTTTTTATAACCACACATCTCTCTTACCCTTTCATTACTTACTCGATTAAACCACCTCACACCACACACACTGTCCTCAAACATCTCATTTCCAACACATCCACCCTCCTCCGCACAACCCTATCAACAGCCCATGCCTCGCAACCATGTAACATTGTGGGAACCACTATTCCTTCAAACATACCCATTTTGCTCTCCGAAATAACGTTCTTGCCTTCCACACATTCTTCAACGCTCCCAGAACCTTCGCCCCCTCCCCCACCCTGTGACTCACTTCCACTTCCATGGTTCCATTCACTGCTAAATCCACTCCCAGATATCTAAAACACTTCACTTCCTCCATTCAAACTTACCTCCCAATTAACTTGTCCCTCAACTCTACTGAACCTAATAACCTTGCTCTTATTCACATTTACTCTCAGCTTTCTTCTTTCACACACTTTACCAAACTCAGTCACCAAATTCTGTAGTTTCTCACCTGAATAAGCCACCAGTGCTGTATCATCAGCGAACAACTGACTCAATTCGCAAGCCCTATCATCCACAAGAGTGCATACTTGCCCTCTCTCCAAAACTCTTGCATTCACCTCCCTAACAACCCAGTCCATAAACAAATTAAATAACCATGAAGACATCACGCACCCCTGCTGCAAACCGACATTCACTGGGAACCAATCACTTTCCTCTCTTCCTACTTTTGAAGGTTGGTTGAATGAGTTTGATGATAGAGTGGCAGATAAAGGGTGTTTTGGTCAAGGTGGTCTGCAAAGTGACAAGGTCAGGGAGAATGGTTTGGTAAACAGACAGGGAAAAATTTGCAGAAGATGAAAGCCGGCAAGGTGGCGGGTTTGGATGGCATTGCTGTGGAATTTATTAAAAAAGGACGTGACTGTGTTGTTGACTGGTTGGTGAGGATATTCAATGTATGTATGGTTCATGGTGAAGTCCCTGAGGATTGGCAAAATGCATGCATAGTGCCACTGTACGAAGTATGAAGGCAAAGGGGATAAAGGTGAGTGTTCAAATTTACAGAGGTATAAGTTTGTTGAGTATTCCTGGGAAACTATATGGGAGGGTCCTGATTGAGGGTCAAGGCATGTACGGAGCATCAGATTGGGGAAGAGCAGTGTGGTTTCAGAAGTGGTAGAGGATGTGTGGATCAAGTGTTTGCTTTGAAGAATGTATGTGAGAAATAGAAAAACATGGATTTGTATGTAGCATTTATGGATCTGGAGAAGGCATAGAACAGAGATGCTCTGTGGAAAGTAGTAAGAGTATATGGTGTGGGAGGTAAGTTGCTGGAAGCAGTGAAAAGTTTTTATTGAGGATGTAAGGCATGTAAATGCCCATATACATACATACACATATCAACATATACATACAGATATATACATATTCATACTTGCTTGCCTTCATCCAATCCTGGTGCTACCCTCCCCCACAGGAAACAGCACTGCTACCCCTGCTCCAGGAAGGTAGCACCAGGAAAACAGACAAAAAAGGCCACATTCGTTCACACTCAGTCTCTAGCTGTCGTGTAATGCACTAAAACCACAGTTCCCTATCCACAAAATTATATCGTAATAAGGATAGGGGATTAAGAATACTTCCCACGTATTCCCTGCGTGTCGTAGAAGGCAACTAAAAGGGGAGGGAGCGGGGGGCTGGAAATCCTCCCCTCTCATTTTTTTTTTTTTTAATTTTCCAAAAGAAGGAACAGAGAATTGGGCCAGGTGAGGGTATTCCATCAAAGGCCCAGTCCTCTGTTCTTAATGCTACCTCACTAACGCGGGAAATGGCGAATAGTTTAACAGAAAAGAAAAATAGTAATAATAATAATAATTCCATAAAATTATATTGTAAATTATATTGAACATGCAGGAGGGTGAAAGGAGGGCAAGGAATAGAGTGAATTGGAGCGATGTGGTATACAGGGGTTGACGTGCTGTCAGTGGATTGAATCAAGGCATGTGAAGCGTCCGGGGTAAACCAAGGAAAGCTGTGTAGGTATGTATATTTGCGTGTGTGGACGTGTGTATGTACATGTGTATGGGGGGGTTGGGCCATTTCTTTCGTCTGTTTCCTTGCGCTACCTCGCAAACGCGGGAGACAGCGACAAAGTATAAAAAAAAAAAAAAAAAAAAAGTAATAATAATAATAATAATAATAATAATAATAATAATTCTTTCTTCTTTCAAACTATTCGCCATTTCCCGCGTTAGCAAGGTAGCGTTAAGAACAGAGGACTGGGCCTATGAGGGAATATCCTCACCTGGCCCCCTTCTCTGTTCCTTCTTTTGGAAAATTAAAAAAAAAAAAAAACAAGAGGGGAGGATTTCCAGCCCCCCGCTCCCTCCCCTTTTAGTCGCCTTCTACGACACGCAGGGAATACGTGGGAAGTATTCTTTCTCCCCTATCCCCAGGGATAAATAATAATAATAATAATAATAACAACAACAATAATAAATGTTGATGTCTAACCATTTCAAGAAGTAGCAGCAATTAAAACATAGTTGTTGTGAGGTTTAATATCAAGGTGTCCATACTGTGCCAGCTCTGATGCCACCATGCCAGGTAAGACTCTCACTGATTTGTGTTGCCCTTCAATTAAAAGCCATAGGAAACAGCACTGCTACCCCCTACTTCAGCAAGGTAGCACCAGGAAAACAGACAAAAAAGGTCACATTCGTTCACACTCAGGCTCTAACTGTCATGTGTAATGCACTGAAACCACAGTTCCCTATCCACAAAATATATTGTAATAATAATGATAATAATAATAGTAATAATAATAATAGTAATAATAATAATAATAATAATAATAATAATAATAATAATAATAAATGTTGATGTCTAACCATTTCCAAGAAGTAGCAGCAACTAAAACAGAGTTGTTGTTGTGAGGTTTAATATCAAGGTGTCCATACTGTGCCAGCTCTGTTGCCACCATGCCAGGTGAGACTCTCACTGATTTGTGTTGCCCTTCAATTAAAAGCCAAGGAGGTTGTTTGGATTTTGGATCTTGGCCTATCAGATTCTATGGTGTATGAAGGAAAAAAAGAAAAATGAATATTAAAGCCACCTGGGGCTGCTGCTATTTATGGTATCCGTCATGAATGTCAGAAATGGCATACGGAAACAGAAAAATTCCATGATGAAAAAGCTTGAAAATAATCCACACCACATAACGAACTGCTGCCCTCTGTATCTGCACACAATTTGCAAATTTCTTGAGAGCATACACATGTTCTCGAGGACTCATTGGGCGGTGCTGGGTTATCCTGTAAAAAAAAGTGAGGCTGATTATGCTGATCTAACCAACAATATGAAAGCTTACTATACAAAAAATCAGTTATTATTATTTTTCTTTCCTGTGTTTTCACCATTTCTTTAGCATCATGAAGATGAAACCTTAGAAGAAAAATTCTCCATTTGCCTCTCCTGTTCCTTCATTTGGAAATAGATACAGGAGCAGAGGATTTCCAGTTGCCCCACTTCCACCCCTTTTTGTTCAACTTCTACAAAGTATAGGACATATATAGGTCTCATTTGTCTGGTTGACACTACCATAAGTCTTTTTATATGGAAACTTCTTTCTGTTTCTTGACAACTTGAAAACATCAAATACTTGGGCTTTGGGACTCATCATAATCCCTACAAAACTGGTAGTTTAATCGCACACTGACAACTTTAATTCTGTCTTCATTTCCCTCATACAATATTTCATAATCTTTTAGATAATGAAAGCAGCTTTCCTAAATCCTCTCCATGGCTAACAAAATCTATGAGAACATCTATTCTGAAATACATTTGTTCACCAATAAGTGCAAAAATGGACAGACAAGAAACGGGCATATTTACGAGGGCATTTGGAGCATGGCATAAAGATGAGCCATACTAAGGAATGAGAGTCCTGTGAGGTACGCATCAAAACCTGCTTCATGAGCCAGCACATCATCTCCATCTGTGGATTTGAAAGCAGATATTGTTAAGTCTGAACTGCTTAAGCCAGTGAAGAAAAAAAAAATGTGAGTAGCCTTATTTCAACACAATCATACTAAGGACATAAATAATATAATTCAATCTGAATGACCAGCATCACATTTCTATTCCTTAAATATCAATAAATTGTGGGTATTACATTACTGCATGCACACTCTCCCTTTCATTTTCCCTTTCAATCCCTTCTTCAATAAACATTCAAATATCAATATCTATGTGTCTACCATAGATGAGGAAAAAGTTTCATGGATAAGTACTAAATTCTCCTTGTACTGGGAAATATTAAAATTCTTCATAAGTGTAACTTGAGGAAAGATGTAGCCCTTCATGTTTAAAGCTCCTACCCTGGATACAAACACAGGTAACAAATACAAACTGTAAACATGAGGATGGAGACACACACATGCCAATAAGCCAATGAACAGGATGCTGCTAACTAGTACAGCTTCAGTGTACTCATATACTTAGTGAGCACTTGCACCAAATTAGAAGGCAGTATTTCAAATGGTCCTTTTTATATGAAAATCAACACTACATATCATTATTAACAAACAAAAAATTCATTCGAGCTTTACCACATAACAGTAAGTATACTAACCATACTTATTTCCAGGAGGATCATGGGACAGTAATGGACGGTACATTACAGGCAAACTTCTCCTCAAAGTTGAAGCTAAATCAACCAACCCCGTGTTACTAAACATATTGCTAACTGAAAAGAACATGTTTATAATTTAATGCTTTAAAACATTTTCTCCAATTTCCCTATAACATTCTACTAAACAACTCATTCAAGAGGATATTATCTACTCAAACATTTCATGGTCTGAAATGAACTTGATAAAAAAGATATGTATGATTACATTACTCTGATAAAACATTTGATACATAAAAAGCAAATTAAAATATTATTTATATTTTATATCTTATACTTTGTCGCTGTCTCCCACGTTAGTAAGGCAGTGCAAGAAAACAGACAAACGAATGGCCCAACCCACCCATATACACATGTATATACATACACGTCCACACATGCACATATATATACCTATACATCTCAACAAATACATATATATACACATGCAGACATATACACATATATACATGTAGATAATTCATACTGTCTGCCCTTATTCATTCCCTTCGCCACCCCGCCACACATGAAATGACAACCCCCTTGCCCATGTGCGCTATGTAGCGCTAGGAAAAGACAACAAAGGCCACATTTGTTCACACTCAATCTCTAGCTGTCATGTATAATGCACCGAAACCACAGCTCCCTTTCCACATCCAGGCCCCACAAAACTTACCATGGTTTACCCCAGACGCTTCACATACCCTGGTTCAATCCATTAACAGCACGTCGACCCTGGTATACCACACTGTTCCAATTCACTCTATTTCTTGCACACCTTTCATCCTCCTGCATGTTCAGGCCCCAATCACTCGGAATCTTTTTCACTCCATCTTTCCACCTCCAATTTGTTCTCCCACTTCTCCTCGTTCCCTCCATCTCTGACACGTATATCCTCTTGGTCAATCTTTCCTCACTCATTCTCTCCCATGTGAACAAACCATTTCAAAACACCCTCTTCTGCTCTCTCAACCACACTCTTTTTATTACCACACATCTCTTACCCTTTCATTACTTACTCGATCAAACCACTCTATCTATAGCCCATGCCTCACAACCATATAACATTGTTGGAACCACTATTCCTTCAAACATACCCATTTTTGCTTTCCAAGATAATGTTCTCGACTTCCATACATCTTTCAACGCTCCCAGAACTTTCACCCCCTCCCCCACCCTATGATTCACTTCTGCTTACATGGTTCCATCTGCTGCCAAATCCACTCCCAGATATCTAAAACACTTCAATTCCTTCAGTTTTTCTCCATTCAAACTTACTTTCCAATTGACTTGTCCCTCAACCTTACTGTAACTAATAACCTTAGTCTTATTCACATTTACTCTCAACTTTCTTCTTTCACACACTTTACCAAATGTAAAATTGCCACTGTTTATATATGTATGGAAGTATCAAAGCAGAATAATAATAATAAAAAAGTATAAAATATTGCATTTAGGAGGTAATATCAAAAAATTTGGAGAGCAATGTGATGATTTCAATGGATTTGCAAAGCTATTAGACATAAGCATACTGTAATAAAAGAAATATCAAAAAGTTGAAAAGGTCAACAACATCAAGTAAATACCCTAATACATATAATATTGAGCAAAAACCTGGAAAAGATATTAAAAATTAAATTTCACATTTAAGTATTTGAATCATGACAATAATGAGAAAGAATGCTCCCTTGTATTGCAAGGTTATTTTAATTCTGAGAATGTCTATATCAAAAGTGAGTACTTCATCTAGCTTTTACAGTAAAGTATTGGGGTCCTACCAATGAATCTTAGTGATTAAAATTGGACAGAATATGAAAATAAAGCTAAAAAATACCGCCAAAGAATAACAGTTACTGGCATTATCCACAGACATACGAAATAATCTGGTTAAAAACTTTTCATACAGAAATGTAATCTTGAAAATCTACCTTTCTCATCCTTGTCTCTGAAATGGTGCTTAAGTTCTGTGGCAATGAATTTCGTGTCATATATGATGGGGAATAACTTGTGCAGGTCAGACTTGAACACTTCATATGACTCTGGCAGGTTTTGATGAAACTGAAAGTAATGTTTAAGAAAATTATAATTACCATTCAATAAAATTCGCTCTTCCTATAATATGAAATTCTATCTGTCAATGCTCCTCTATTACAACTTATTGTCTTTTACTAGTCTGTTTATCTAGTATTTTTTATTCTTTTATGCTTATGTTTTTTTCACAGATTTGATAATTTTATGACAAAGTACAATAAAGTGAAAAAAATAGAGATATTACTGTGAAACAACATAATATTTCAAAAGAAACATATTCATACTCTTATCAACTTTATCTTCCCTGTACATGAATCACATACTGCTAAAGTCATCTTTGTAATGAATATGTGTATTTGTAACATCTTTATTGGTGATGACAACATTCCATGGGTTTTTAAGTTTTGTATTATCAAACAAAACAAAATTTGTTTAAAAATCAGTGTTTGAATGGGATGAACCAAGAGTACGTTGGCTGTTTTAGGCACCTGGGATTGAACCTTGGATCAAAAGGAATCATGGAGGCTGAAGTACGTCACAGGATTGGGGAGAAGGCTAAGGTTCTGGGTGCAATAAGGATTGTTTGGAAGGAGAGGTCAATGTCTATTAGGGCGAACTTGGGTATGGTCAACTTAACTGTAGTCCCACCAGTACTGTAGATGTGTCTTGGACCTTGAATGCAAAAGAATGGAAGAGGGTGGACATGTTAGAAATCAAATACTTCAGGACAGTATGTGGTATAAGGACGACTGATCATAAGGAAACCACAGAAAGATCTGCGAGGCATAATTGTGGATAGGGAGCTCTAGTTTCAGTGAAGTGTACAAGACAGATAGAGAACATATGTTGGTGAATAAGCCCATTTCTTCCTATGTTTCCGATACTACCTTGCTGACACGTGAAAAGGTGACCATGTATGAAAGAAGAATAATAAAAAAGGCATGGACAAGAATTAATCGTTATTATGGATACTTTACATTATGCAGCAATGTAAAGGATGGCTGTAAGCAAAGTGGATGTTAAAAAATATGAAAAATTTATTGAATGGGGATTAATGTGGTGTGTAAGAAGCCAGCAAGACATAGGAAGTGTCCCATCCAGAGTGTAGATGTGAAACCTTAGTTTTCCAGAGGATGATTTAGTACAAGATGAAAGCAAATGAAATCAATAACCAACACAGTATAGTGGGAATTAGAACAGATTTAAGAATTATATCATAAGAGCTATATGTGAAGAAATCTTCATAATGGTGAATGGAAAAATGTCTAATGATGGTATAGCCATGTTGGAATAACATCAATAAAAGTTTGTTTGAAATAATTTTTTGGATGAAGGTACAAAGAGAAATGACAGAGAACTTGATAGACAGAGTGGTGAACTGCCTATGGCTATGACTATTTCAGAAAAGCTTTAACTGATCATATGCAGTCTAGGCATTGAATGTATGAGACAATTTCACCAAACAATGCAACTCTGTCTATGAGATGAATAACTGGAAGACTTTGCATAATTCAGCATATACACGAGAGAGCTAAGCTAAGGGGCTGTTATGTGCTTGCTTTCTCTAAATGCAAATACAATAATTCAAGAAAGGAAAATTACAAACCTGTTTATATATCAGCATGAGATCTAATAGAGAATTGTGAAGTACAAGGGGCTTCTGGAGTTCTGTTAGATAGTGGAAAATAGTTGTAAATCCCAACATTTTTCTCACATTGGTTTCCACATATTCTATCCCCTCAGGATCTTCTGCCTGAAGTCTTGTACGTTCTAAAGCTGATACTTTTTGGATGACAACCTATAAAAATGAGTGGTGTACTGTATGTGACATGCCATTTTATAAATCAATTTCTTGTTTATTTAGTTTACAGGAAATTCACATCACAAGTACATACGTACATTCATCAAGCGAGACCAAATTCATTCACTCCAACCCCACACACAAAATCTTTCTATTGTACATAACAAAGTTATTCCTTTGGTAACCTTAAATGAAGTGTATCTAGCCCAAAACAATTTACTCAGAAACTGCCAATCTCTCAATCTACCTTTTTTCTTTATACCCTAACAACTGTACTACACCAAACTCCACAAAGGGGTAGTGAAGGAGGGTGTGCACCTGACTGTGTGACATGACTGAGTCACCTCTCACACTACCTCTGTAGGGTATAAACAAAAGCCACACCTAGAAGCCATACAAATGTCATAATACTGTCAAGCAGTTCAAAACAAGTCATTCAAGATTACCACTATCCTTGACTCCCAGCGCTCACTGGACAGTCAGCTGTGTAAGCCTTCTGGCACTTACGGTTAAAGGACTTTCGTTTAAGTGTGTTTCTATCTAAAGACTTCTTCATAACTTTGTCACACCACCATCTTACATATCTAATTAGCAATTTATCATAAAACATTTGATTACAAATGATGAAACAGAAAAGCATAGACTGGAAAGGCTTGAGAGTATAATGTTTATATATGCAACCATGGGTATATTCAATAAATTATCTTTCAACTTTTGCAAGATGCTGTTTCCTAAGGGGTGGGATAGTGCCAGGAATGGATGTATGTATATGTGTATATTTGTTTATTATTTATTATTATAATATTTTGCTTTGTCGCTGTCTCCCGCGTTAGTGAGGTAGTGCAAGGAAACAGACGAAAGAATGGCTCAACCCACCCACATACACATGTGTAGACATACACGTCCACACATGCAAATATACATACCTATACATCTCAATGTATACATATATATACACACAGGCATATACATATATGCACATGTACATAATTCATAGTCTGCCTTTATTCATTCGCATCGCCACACATGAAATAAAAACCCCCTCCCCCCTCATGTGTGCAAGGTAGTGCTAGGAAAAGACACCAAAGGCCACATTTGTTCACACTCAGTCTCTAGCTGTCATGTAAAAATGCACCGAAACCACAGCTCCCCTTCAACATCCAGGCCCCACAGAACTTTCCATGGTTTACCCCAGACGCTTCACGTGCCCTTGTTCAATCCATTGACAGCACATCGACCCCAGTAAACCACATCATTCCAATTCACTCTATTCCTTGCACGCCTTTCACCCTCCTACATGTTCAGGCCCCGATCACTTAAAATCTTTTTCACTCCATCTTTCCACCTCCAATTTGGTCTCCCACATCTCCTCGTTCCCTCCACTTCTGACACATATAGCCTCCTAGTCAATCTTTCCTCACTTATTCTCTCCATGTGACCAAACCATTTCAAAACACCTTCTGCTCTCTTTTTATTACCACACATCTCTCTTACCCTATTATTACTTACTTGATCAAACCACCTCACACCACATATTGTCCTCAAGCATCTCATTTCCAGCACATCCACCCTCCTCCACACAACTCTATCTATATCCCATGCCTCGCAAACATATAACATTGTTGGAACCACATTTCCTTCAAACATACCCATTTTTGCTTTCTGAGATAACGTTCTCAACTTCCACACATTCTTCAACGCTCCCAGAACTTTAGCCCCCTCCCCCACCCTATGATTCACTTCTGCTTCCATGGTTCCATCCACTGCCAAATCCACTCCCAGATATCTAAAACACTTCACTTCCTCCAGTTTTTCTCCATTCAAACTTACCTCCCAATTGACTTGTCCCTCAACCCTACTGTACCTAATAACCTTGCTCTTATTCACATTTACTCTTAGCTTTCTTCTTTCTCACTTTACCAAACTCTGTCACCAGCTTCTGCAGCTACTCACACAAATCAGCCATCAGCGCTGTATCATCAGCGAACAACTGACTCACTTCCCAAGCTCTCTCATCCACAACAGACTGCATGCATACTTGCCCCTCTTTCCAAAACTCTTGTATTCACCTAACTAACAACCCCATCCATAAACAAATTAAACAATCATGGAGACATCACGCACCCCTGCCGCAAACCAACATTCACTGAGAATCAATCACTTTCCTCTCTTCCTACACATACACATGCCTTACATCCTTGATAAAAACTTTTCACTGCTTCTAACAACTTGCCTCCCATACCATATATTCTTAATATCTTCCACAAAGCATCTCTATCAACTCTATCATATGCCTTCTCCAGATCCATAAATGCTACATACAAATCCATCTGCTTTTCTAAGTATTTCTCACATACATTCTTCAAAGCAAACACCTGATCCACACATCCTCTACCACTTCTAAAACCATACTGCTCTTCCCCAATCTGATGCTCTGTACATGCCTTCACCCTCTCAATCAATACCCTCCCATATAATTTCCCAGGAATACTCAACAAACGTATATATTTATTATTATTTATTTTGCTTTATTGCTGTCTCCCGCATTTGCAAGGTAGCGCAAGGAAACAGACGAAAGAAATGGCCCAACCCACCCACATACACATGTATATACATACACGTCCACACACGTAAATATACATACCTATACATCTCAATGTACACATATATATACACACACAGACACATACATATATACCCATGCACACAATTCACACTGTCTGCCTTTATTCATTCCCATCGCCACCTCGCCACACATGGAATACCATCCCCCTCCCTCCTCATGTGTGCGAGGTAGCGCTAGGAAAAGGAAAAGACAACAAAGGCCCCATTCATTCACACTCAGTCTCTAGCTGTCATGCAATAATGCCCGAAACCACAGCTCCCTTTCCACATCCAGGCCCCACACAACTTTTCATGGTTTACCCCAGACGCTTCACATGCCCTGATTCAATCCACTGACAGCACGTCAACCCCGGTATACCACATCGATCCAGTTCACTCTATTCCTTGCCCGCCTTTCACCCTCCTGCATGTTCAGGCCCCGATCACTCAAAATCTTTTTCACTCCATCTTTCCACCTCCAATTTGGTCTCCCACTTCTCCTCGTTCCCTCCACCTCCGACACATATATCCTCTTGGTCAATCTTTCCTCACTCTTTCTCTCCAAATGCCCAAACCATTTCACAACACCCTCTTCTGCTCTCTCAACCACGCTCTTTTTATTTCCACACATCTCTCTTACCCTTACATTACTTACTCGATCAAACCACCTCACACCACACATTGTCCTCAAACATCTCATTTCCAGCACATCCACCCTCCTGCGCACAACTCTATCCATAGCCCACGCCTTGCAACCATACAACATTGTTGGAACCACTATTCCTTCAAACATACCCATTTTTGCTTTCCGAGATAATGTTCTCGACTTCCACACATTCTTCAAGGCTCCCAGGATTTTCGCCCCCTCCCCCACCCTATGATTCACATCCGCTTCCATGGTTCCATCCGCTGTCCGCTGCCAGATCCACTCCCAGATATCTAAAACACTCAACAAACTTATCTCTGTAATTTGAGCACTCACTTTTAACCCCTTTGCCTTTATACAATGGCACTATGCAAGCATTCTGCCAATCCTCAGGCACCTCAACATGAGTCATACATACAGTAAATAATCTTACCAACCAGCCAACAACACAGTCGCCCCCTTTTTAATAAATTCCACTGCAGTACCATCCAAACCCGCTGCCTTGCCGGCTTTCATCTTCCGCCAAGCTTTTACTACCTCTTCTCTGTTTACCAAATCATTCTCCCTAACCCTCTCACTTTGCACACCACCTCACCACACCCTATATCTGCCAATCTATTATCAAACACATTCAACAAACCTTCAAAATATTCACTCCATCTCCTTCTCACATCACCACTACTTGTTATCACCTCCCTATTAGCCCCCTTCACTGATGTTCCCATTTGTTCCCTTGTCTTATGCACTTTATTTACCTCCTTCCAAAACATCTTTTTATTCTCCCTAAAATTTAATGATACTCTCTCACCCCAACTCTCATTTGCCCTCTTTTTCAACTCTTGCACCTTTCTCTTGACCTGCCTCTTTCTTTTATACATCTCCCAGTCATTTGCATTATTTTCCCTGCAAAAATCATCCAAATGCCTCTCTCTTCTCTTTCACTAATAATCTTACTTCTTCATCCCCCCTATCTAATCTGCCCACCTCCCACGATTCTCATGCCACAAGCATCTTTTGCACAAGCCATCACTGCTTCCCTAAATACATCCCATTCCTCCCCCACTCCCCTTACGTCCTTTGTTCTCACCTTTTTCCATTCTGTACTCAGTCTCTCCTGGTACTTCTTCACACAAGTCTCCTTCCCAAGCTCACTTACTCTCACCACTCTCTTCAACCCAACATTCTCTCCTCTTTTCTGAAAACCTCAACAAATCTTCACTTTCGCCTCCACAAGATAATGATCAGACATCCCTCCAGTTGCACCTCTCAGCACATTAACATCCAAAAGTCTCTCTTTCGCATACCTATCAATTAACAAGTAATCCAATAACGCTCTCTGCCCATCTCTCCTACTTATATACTTATGTATATCTCTCTTTTTAAACCAGGTATTCCCAATCACCAGTCCTTTTTCAGCACATAAATCTACAAGCTCTTCATCATTTCCATTTACAACACTGAACACCCTATGTACACCAATTATTCCCTCAACTGCCACATTACTCACCTTTGCATTCTAATAACCCATCACTATAACCCGGTCTCATGCATCAAAACTACTGTCACACTCACTCAGCTGCTCCCAAAACACTTGCCTCTCATGATCTTTCTTCTCATGCCCAGGTGCATATGCACCAATAATCACCCATCTCTCTCCATCCACTTTCAGTTTTACCCATATCAATCTAGAGTTTACTTTCATACACTCTATCACATACTCCCACCAACCCTGTTTCAGGAGTAGTGCTACTCCTTCCCTTGCTCTCGTCCTCTCACTAACCCCTGACTTTACTCCCAAGACATTTCCAAACCACTCTTGCCCTTTACCCTTGAGCTTTGTTTCACTCAAAGCCAAAACATCCAGGTTCCTTTCCTCAAACATACTACCTATCTCTCCTTTTTTCTCATCTTGGTTACATCTACACATATTTCGACACCCCAATCTGAGCCTTCGAGGAGGATGAGCACTCCCCGCATGACTCCTTCTTCTGTTTCCCCTTTTAAAAAGTTAAAATACAAGGAGGGGAGGGTTTCTAGCCCCCTGCTCCCGTCCCCTTAAGTTGCCTTCTACGACACGTGAGGAATCCATGGGAAGTATTCGTTCTCCCCATCCCTAGGGATATATATATATATATATATATATATATTTTTTTTTCTTTTTTGCTTTGTCGCTGTCTCCCGCGTTTGCGAGGTAGCGCAAGGAAACAGATGAAAGAAATGGCCCAACCCACCCCCATACACATGTATATACATACGTCCACACACGCAAATATACATACCTACACAGCTTTCCATGGTTTACCCCAGACGCTTCACATGCCCTGATTCAATCCACTGACAGCACGTCAACCCCGGTATACCACATCGTCATTCACTCTATTCCTTGCTCTCCTTTCACCCTCCTGCATGTTCAGGCCCCGATCACACAAAATCTTTTTCACTCCATCTTTCCACCTCCAATTTGGTCTCCCACTTCTCCTTGTTCCCTCCACCTCCGACACATATATCCTCTTGGTCAATCTTTCCTCACTCATTCTCTCCATGTGCCCAAACCATTTCAAAACACCCTCTTCTGCTCTCTCAACCACGCTCTTTTTATTTCCACACATCTCTCTTACCCTTACGTTACTTACTCGATCAAACCACCTCACACCACACATTGTCCTCAAACATCTCATTTCCAGCACATCCATCCTCCTGCGCACAACTCTATCCATAGCCCACGCCTCGCAGCCACACAACATTGTTGGAACCACTATTCCTTCAAACATACCCATTTTTGCTTTCCGAGATAATGTTCTCGACTTCCACACATTCTTCAAGGCTCCCAGGATTTTCGCCCCCTCCCCCACCCTATGATCCACTTCCGCTTCCATGGTTCCATCCGCTGCCAGATCCACTCCCAGATATCTAAAACACTTTACTTCCTCCAGTTTTTCTCCATTCAAACTTACCTCCCAATTGACTTGATCCTCAACCCTACTGTACCTAATAACCTTGCTCTTATTCACATTTACTCTTAACTTTCTTCTTTCACACACTTTACCAAACTCAGTCACCAGCTTCTGCAGTTTCTTACATGAATCAGCCACCAGCGCTGTATCATCAGCGAACAACAACTGACTCACTTCCCAAGCTCTCTCATCCACAACAGACTTCATACTTGACCCTCTTTCCAAAACTCTTGCATTCACCTCCCTAACAACCCCATCCATAAACAAATTAAACAACCATGGAGACATCACACACCCCTGCCGCAAACCTACATTCACTGAGAACCAATCACTTTCCTCTCTTCCTACACGTACACATGCCTTACATCCTCGATAAAAACTTTTCAATGCTTCTAACAACTTGCCTCCCACATCATATATTCTTAATACCTTCCACAGAGCATCTCTATCAACTCTATCATATGCCTTCTCCAGATCCATAAATGCTACATACAAATCCATTTGCTTTTCTAAGTATTTCTCACATACATTCTTCAAAGCAAACACCTGATCCACACATCCTCTACCACTTCTGAAACCACACTGCTCTTCCCCAATCTGATGCTCTGTACATGCCTTCACCCTCTCAATCAATACCCTCTCATATAATTTACCAGGAATACTCAACAAACTTATACCTCTGTAATTTGAGCACTCACTCTTATCCCCTTTGCCTTTGTACAATGGCACTATGCACGCATTCCGCCAATCCTCAGGCACCTCACCATGAGTCATACATACATTAAATAACCTTACCAACCAGTCAATAATAGTCACCCCCTTTTTTA